>NC_136483.1:146311429-146576429 GCF_053919585.1 Euprymna scolopes
AAGTCTCCTGTTTTGCACACATCTCCCTATACTGTTAGGTTTATTCTTTCTCTGAGGTTTTCAGATCGAAGACTGTCTTTAAAATTCCAATTACACATCCACATCTTTTTCATATCATCCCTCTCCATGCAACGCATGTCTTCAACCCTCACTGACTAGGTTTCACTTCCGTATATCATTACACCGCATACACATGCCTGATAGACTCCTCCTGCTCGTTAATAATTGCAGAAGTTCCCGGATCTTATTTCAGCCACTTTTAATTCTTGCCATCACACTAGTACCTGCTCCACTCTGTGTTCCAATGGTGTCACCAAGAGAACAAAACTTCTAAACAATCTTAATAGATTCGCCATCCAGGCATATTTTTTTCACATCTGAGTTCTCATCCATCTCCATTATCTTACACTTCTTCGCACAAACTGGTGCCTGTAATTATTTTATTGAATAAAATTAAAGAATTGAAAGTGAAAATCTACGGAAGAATCAAAATCAACTTAAATGTTAAAGAGTTACTAGCGTATTAAAGCGACTTGCTGTCACTTAAACTCACATGAAAATCTACTAATGTGAAAACTCAAATAGTAGTAGTAGTAGTAGTAGTAGTAGTAGTAGTAGTAGTAGGAGGAGGAGGAGGAGGAGGAGGAGGAGGATTATATCCAATTCATTGAGGTTGTACTGTGTCTTCAGCATCATGTCCCAACTAATGCCAAATGTTCAAATGATATAATTTCTTACGCCAAATCTTAACATTTTTCAAGTTGGTTCCAAGAGCATCATGATGGTATCCATTAAGCCTCAAGAGACAATGGATACTCTCTGCAAAGGTTGCTGTGCATGTAATTATGAAGTAAGGGTTGTGCAATGTCCAACCACACCTCTCATGAGTGCGCATTGCCTGATTCCAGTGGCAAGGAGAAATCCAGGATGACTAGAAACAATGCCGAGATAAGCAGAGAACACATACAACACCTGGCATTCCCAAATGGTCACCCATTTTAATACTGATCAAGCTTAACATCGCTTAACTTTGGTGATCTAATGGGAATTGGTGTGTTAACATGACTATGCCCCAATCAATTATTAATTAATAATCAACAGAGTGTTAACCCTGTTGACCAAGTAAAGAGTCAATTTGGCATGTGTGTGCAGTGTGATGATCTATGGAGATGAAATCTAACCAGTGAGGATTGAGAATATATGTTGCATGGAGAGAAATGATATGAGAATAATATGGTGGATGTGTAATGTGAGTGTTAAAGACAGACTTAAATCTGATGACCTCAGAAGAAGATTAGGGAGATATGTGCAGAACAAGAGACTTTTTGATTACATTGGAAGAATATACAAAAGTGTTTTGGTTAATGGATCTAGAACAGTTGAGGTAGTAGGGTCAGTTTATAGGGGAAGGCCATTGAAAACACAGGAGGAAATGATAAGAAAGATCTGTTCAGAGATTGGTTAGTTTCCAAGTTAATTTCTAAAAACCGTTCAACACATGTCAGTATGTTAAAAAGACATTAAACCGATGATAATCATCATATTTCCATTATTTTACCATTGTTTTGCTTCATGAGAGTTGTCCTCAAAACTCAACCAGAAAATTTATGTGACATCTTTGATTTTGTTTTTTGCAAACATGTAAACTATCTAGCAGCATATATTTGTGGTGTTTCTCATTTTTTTTAGATGATGATTGATAATTTTAATTATTTGGATTATTCAAACTACTCTACTCATTTTGAATATTATTTTCACAGCGTTTTGGCCAATGTAACCTCCAACTTTCTTCAGGTCTATCTTGCTGAACTCAGGGAATCTTTCTGTAGAACTCCGGAATCCTAAAATTTATACAAGAATTACCCTCAAGGACCCGAGGGCATAACAGATAAAGTGCTAAATAATAATCTATAATATAAATCTCACCTGTATGTATGAATGTATGTATGTATGCATGTATGTATGTATGTATGCCTAAAACTTTCGACAGAGACGACGGATTTTCACGATATTGGTATCATTTTGGAGCACGACCCTTTGGACGATAAATATGGAAAAATTGTCCAAAAACATTAATTCCTTTACTCTCAACTGGACACTTTTCTACAGGGAGAGGTCGCTATTTTCGCCAATATTTTCGAAAGTCATCCCCTCTTCTCGATTGTCTAACCTTAATTTAAACCTATGTTACTTCCAGTTTGGGGATGGGCACAACAGCAAGGACGTCAGTTTTTTTTTTTCATGTTCTTTGCCTCCTTCATGGTACGAGTTCGAGCCTGCCTGTCTACTACCATTTTTTTATTTTTTTTATTTTGCTCAACACACACCTCTAATTCAATCCTTAGTGCAAGAATACAATTATGAATCACTTAAGACTTTTACCCGGTTATGACTAATAAAATATAAGAAAGTTACCCTCCGTGGATTAAATAAATGATTCCATTCAAAATTCTGTACAGATTCCATAGTTCAATAGAAAGATTCCTAAGTTTGGCAAGATAAACCAGAAGATGGTCAGAAGATGCAGTGGCTGAAGCATTGTAAGAATAACATCCAGGATGAATACAGTAGTCCAAATAATCTAAAAATACATATTTGTGGTGGTTAATAGCTATGCAATATTTTAAAAAAAAACCAAATGCACTCTTTACATTTTGCAAAAGCAAAATGTGAAGAGTGCTAAGGGGTGTGATCTTCTCTAATTCAAATAAATTATGTTTTTTAGGAATTTGTCCCACATATTTATTTGTTATTATTATTTATACATTAGGAATTCTCAGACGAATTATTACCAGTGATTGGATACTCGTAAAAACAGATGGTATATTCCTTGGAGTGATAACCCGTCAATCCAGATTTTCAGTCTGTTTTGTTTTTTCTGATCACCAATGCAAATCATTTTGCTTTTTCATAACAGTCATTTACCATTAAATTCTTACTAATAATTGCCTTTTTTATACAAGGGAGTCACCAATTATCAAGGCTCAAAGGCTACTTGAGGATGAGGGTAAATGACCGTCATGAGGTTGGTGAGACAACACCGTGATGATTGGTAATGGAAATTAGTCATAATTTGATTAAGAGGAAGACTTAACAAGAACTTGCTTACAACCATGTTATAGTCAGCCGGGAAGCAGCCTCCCAATATTGTGCTCTGCAAATGGGGAGTTCTAAGAAAGAAATTTCCTCAGGAATTTGAGAGAAGTCACTATAGGATTCCAGAACTCTCCATGTATTTTCAGTGGATGTCTGAGTGTTGCTTTCTTCCTCAGTCTTTTTATTTTTCAATCTCTCCTATTATCACTGGGCATTTTTATTTCATTTTCTTTTCTTTCTTTTTTGAAGAGAAGGAGGAAGAAGCGGCAGATTATAGGATTTTTCTGTTGCATTTGTTGTATCTGTTTAAAAGAGTGACGACAGAAGCTAATGTATAAAAATATAATAATAGATTTTTATTTTCCATGATGGTGACTGAGTGAAGCAATGTGAAGGATATATAGGAATTAATGGAAGTGGTTTTCTCAAACTCAATTGTAAGTCCCAATCTCAATTTTGGGTTAGTTTATATAATGGTTTATGGCACCCACTCACACAGCTACCTGTAAACTCACCTTATTGGATTTCATTTTTGCTGTCAATGTAGCTTAGAGACAGGGTATTTCTATCTGCAGGTAACTTTTTACAGATGACCTTTACGTTTTGAATCTTATAACTCTCGCTTCTCTTATTTTGTACCTTAGTCCTTAAATTCCATGAGGTATGTTTCTGACAAAGGGGGTAAATTTGCTGTTTTCTGGGTCAAAATATATTTATCTAACACTTACTATTGGATAGGATTTTGACCTTGAAGTAGTATTTTTTTAGCTTCTTACATCAAGTGGCTTCATGCCTTCTTTGGAGCAATTTCCATTAAAAAATAAAGATAGCTGTTTTTTTGTTTTTGTTTTTGTTTTTTTTTTGTTCCGGTTAGGTGCATGCCAGTTTCAAATACATTTTATTCCTGCCAGGTGGCATTTCCAGTAAAACTAGACCATGTTCATCATGATTTTATTATCATTATTATAATATAACATTAGCTGATATGTGTTAATTTATATGTTTAATGTAAAGATATACTCAGAATATCATTGGTTAATTAAGGAGGAAAGTGTTAGAATAAAATGCAAACCAAATGGGAACTAGTGTTTGCTGAGTGAGGCAAAATAGAGAAATTTATTTTCTTTATCATTTTATTTTAGGTATGCTTATATAGTGCTATTCTTTCAAATCATATCTAATGATATTCAAACTATCTCTCTTTTTCATAATAGTTTTCAATAATAGGGCTTATACTTGAATCTTTGGGATATACAACTAAGGAGTTGATCCTGGACATCACTAGATCACTGCATTCTACTGGCCTACCGTCAAGTAGAATTTCCATGAATAGAGTTTCTTTCTAAGAACTTTCTGTCTTTGGAATACATTGCTATGGAACTGCTTTCCAGCAGACTACAACATAGCTGTTATCAAATACTTATCATAAACTGTCCATATAATCAATCAAACTTTATTCATTTCACTGATCATTTTCAATCCTCTCATAATATTTTTTATCATTCAACTAACAATCTAACTCGTTGAACCTTATCCTCAAGTGACCTTTGGCCTTGATAAATGGTGACTCATTAGTAAAAAAAAACAAATGAAGTCGTTAACTCTTTATCAATGAAAAGGATTCATGAGTTAAATATGAAGTGTTTATTTTATACTATAATTTGGGTAGCATTTCTATTGAATTAAAGTTGAAAGCATTGCAAGTATCAAGATAACCTTCTTCTATATTTCGAAATTTAATCAATTTCTTCTCACCTCGCCACCTCCAGTTCCACATATATTCTAAGTGCAATCACTTTGTTTTTCTTTTGATATTTTCTCAATTTTGTTGACAACTATTTAAGAATTGTTGTCAACGACTTTTAACAGGAAACAAAAAAGGAGGAGCCATTGATTTCAATCGGAAAAGGGGGGAAGTGGTATGCAAATACGCTACCCCTCACCACCACCCCACCCTTTATGTAATAATGTTTCTAAAGCTAAACTTTCTCGTTCTTAATTCATTACAAAATGTTATATGATAAACTAGAAGAATGCCCGTCCCAGTACAGGTAAAATTAATTTCCAAACAGAATAGCTTTGCATCACTTTTGTTCCCTTAAGAATATTAAAATCAAGATATAATGATACTCAACCTTATGTCTAGAATAATAATTCCAATTTTGATCAAATCAATTACATGATTTTGATTCTAGAAATATTCTAAAATTTAAACATTAAGTTTAAGGGGTCTTAAGAAGAAATCGAAATTTAGGGAATCTTGCATAATTGGTATAGAATGACTATAGATCAAATTTAATGCTAATCTAAAATATTTTAATTTTTTAAATGGGAGGTTGTGTTCAAATACGCTTAATATATTTTTATTCATGCAGATTTCATATTTATTATTTACAGAACCAATTCTCTGTTGAATTTTTATATATGTATAGCACTGATTTTAAAAGTTATAGAAAACTTGTTTGGGTGCCATCAGCTAGAATCGAAACCAAAGCATGTAATGCTTCAGCTACATTTCCTACCATTTCAGCTAACCCAACAGATAGACAAGAAAGTTATAAAATTAAACCACTTTTATCTATGATTAGTTTATGCATGTGCAAATTAACAGAAATGTCGGCAAAATGAAATTAACGTTTTGCATTTCAACATGTCGACTTCTGTACGTGTTATTAATTCATCCAAACAAAGATTTTACTCATTATAAACCATCCTTGGTGCATGATTACTATTGTCTGTTAATTTAAGTGTTATGTGACCAGTAGTTTAAGAGTTTATCGGTTAAATATTTACACACAGACAGACCCCCACACATACATCAGCTGTATTATTTATATAGATTTAAAATGTTGAATTTAATTAACATTATTGAATTTTTTAAACAGTACTCTTTGGAGAAATGGTTTTCTTCTTATTGGTCGATGTACTTACAAAAATTATCTATTAATCATAAATCTAATGTAATCTCTATCCCCCTCCCCCCTCTCTCTCTCTCTCTCTCTCTCTCTCTCTCTCTCTCTCTCTCTCTCTCTCTCTACCTACCTACCTATGTTTACGTGTGTGTTTGTGTTAGACTTATAGAAATAAAGAATTAAAGAATCTACATAAAATCTAAACCTGTATTCGTATGTAAAATTTACTAGGGATGAAAATGGAGATGGACAATGGTATCTCTAAATGCACCTAAAGAGGGCTACGAGAGCATAACTTCACTAAAAATTCAAATATATACTATTTTCATGAAATTTAAATCGTATAAAATTTCTGGGAAAGACAATGGAAGTGCTCCCAAATCTCTAAGTGACTTCTTAATCTAAGGGAGCTTTAGGACTCGAACTTTCTCTAAAGCTTCAAATCTACGCTATTTTGATGAAATTTATATCATATGTATAAAATTCTCTAGGGTAAGACAATGAAGGTTGTCCTGAATCTCTCGGTTATTCTCTGTGACGCATGGGGATAGAACCCCTTTAAAACTTCAAATAAGTATATTCAATTTTAATGAAATTTAAACCATAAAACTAATTCAAGGTGTTTTCCAACAATTTAGCTTTTATCGATTGTATGCAGAACAGGAGGGTTGGGGCAGTAAAAACAAAGAAATTATTATGGTGTTATAAGCATAGCGAAAATGTACTTAATAGTGATCCTCATTCAATCCTGAGCAACGTCGGTTTCTGCTGAAAAATGGAAATTTTTTTATTAAAAATTTTTTTTAAATCAAACCTTTTTTTCTTTGCCTGTGGGTGAAGAGGTGGTAATCTTTGTCTCTTGGAAAGCCCAACACGTAAGGGTTTATTACAGGTCGTTAATGGCATGACGACGAGACACTCTAAAAAGAGAAAAAGATTAAATAAAAATTGTTTTCTTTATTTATTAACTAGCCTGGGTGCCCGACATTGCCTGGGTGTTTGGAGGTGTGTGTTGAGCAAAAGAAAAAAAAAAAAGAAAAATGTGGTAGTAGGCAGGCAGGCTCGAACCCATGACGTGAAGGCAGAAAAGAAAGTGAAAGAAAATCTGACGTCTTACCGCTACTCCATGACACAAACAGAAGTCTAAAGCATTCAAATTTAACGCAATCAATCAAAAACAAAAGATGACTTGCAGAAATGGCATTGCTTTTAAACTTCCCATGAAAACAAATTAGACACAAGGTCGTTTTTAATGTGTGTGTGTGGGGGGGGGTACCAGCTCCCCCAAAAGGGGGCACTCTGGCAATATCCAAATAAATAGTAATTGTTTCAGTATGAAGAGTTTCCCCTACATTTACCAAGGACCAATTACAGAACAGATATTACCCGGCCCGAAGGCCAGGCATTAACGTTTGAATAGTTTCGTTTTATTTATATGAAAAAGACAAACAAACACTGGAGACGATGGCACTGTAGGAATTTCTTTTAACGCGATCAAAAAAAAAAGGAAAGAAAGGATTCCGTTTGTGAATGCGAGATATTACAATCTGATAAGTATGCGAAAACTTCTCACAGAACCTAACCGACACGAGAAGCCCAATGCAAAAAACCTTTCATGGACATACACAAATGCTCGCGCCCATTTTGCCCTTTATATAATAGACTAACCTGGGTGCCCGGCGTTGCCCGGGTGTTTGGAGGTGTGTGTTGAGCAAAAATAAAAAAAGTGGTAGTAGGCAGGCAGGCTCTAACTCATACCGCAAAGGAGAAAAAGAACATTAAAAAAAAATGTGATGTCTTTGCCATTGCGTCCATTGCCAAACCGGAAGTGGCGAAAGTTTAAATTAAGGCTACTCAATCAAAAAGAGGAGATGACTTTTGAAAAATATCGGTGAAAAAAGCGATCCCTCCTTGTAGAAAAGTCCCCAGTTGAGGGTGAAGGAATAAATGTTTTTAACCAATTTTTAGATATTTTGCGTCCGAAGGGTTGAGCTCCAAAACAATACCGATCTTGTGAAAATTCATCGCCTCTATCGAAAGTTTTAGGAAGACATACATACATACATACATACATACATACATACATTTAAAAAGACAGGTGAGATTTATATAATAGACTAGCAGGGCTACCCGGCGTTGCTCGGGACCGTATAAACAATGAAAAAACAAAAGCAGATATTGAACATACGTTTTATTCTTAGGGGAGAGGAATCTTTCATCTCAAGTTTTAGCGTTACAAACAAACATTTTTCTTTTATATATATAGATAATGACAGGTTTTTTTGGCCCCCCCCTCGAAGATAACTGATCAGTTGACCAACTTCTAGTGGTCCGTTTGACGTGAAATTTCGATATTTGTCATCCAGGTGATGGGGCTTCGATATGATACCAAATTTGTCAAGTTTGGTTCCGTCTTTCAAAAGTTTTAGCGTTACAAACAAACACATATACATACACACAGACGTTTGAGATTTATATATATAGATTATCTATATATCTATAAAAGTGTGTGAAGATACTTCTCAATCTATATACTCAACAAATTTTTTATCTACAGACTTAAAGTTTAGTATATAGGCTATTCAGACATGTGGAAAACTTTTCCATCTGTTTTCATCCTGAAAAAAAGGGCTACTATGGTCAAAATTGAAAAATTGGTATGCAGGGGTCATCAGATTTTTATCTGTTTATCAACTGTTTCATAAATGCACATGCACGAATTGTTCACCTCATGCTAAGAATAAGTAGGCTTGAAAACACTTTTTAAACATCATATCAAGGTGACATAATGGTTACTGGATTTAACTCGCTGTCTTTGGATTTTGCTTTTGATATCTGATCGAGTATTCTTCTTTTTTTTTACTTACAAGAAGTATATTGTTTAGAAAAACATAATACTCGTCTGCACATGTTTAAGTTTCTTTCCTTTTTTTTTTCTTTGTTTTTTTTAAGGAATTTAACGTTACATTTAATGTCGGGCAACGCCAATTACATCTTCTAGCATATATATATATATACACACACACACGCACACACACACACACACATACACACACACACATACACACACAAACCAGATATACCAGAATGGATGACCAAAGAATGAGCCACCAAAGGAATTTGCTACCAAAGGAATTTGCCATTGAAAATAAGTCATGGCTTTGTTTGTTCTTTTTTTCACATGCATTTTCTATATGTTATACACAAACAGAAATATTTCCTTTTAATGTTATTTGAATGTTATGACTAAAGAATATTATTTCATGATGGCGAATACAAAAGAATGTATAAAGAACGAAAGTGGAGACTTCACAAAAAAAAGGTACACTGAGCTTGCATTCTGTCCACCAAATTCTTTTTGACACTTCATACAAGTTGAGGATATGTCCTAGACAATCAGTCCTACTGCGGCACCAACTGCTCTGCTCTGTCAGACTGAGATGTGGTTCTGATCAGTCCTAGGAGGTGCAACTTCCCAGGCTTTATCTTATTTCTTTGATAAATTGTTGGTTTATTACCAATCACTTGAGGTGCCCCTATTGGAGAATGCCAATGAGGATGCTTAAGCATTTTTTGCGGGGTCAGAGTAATCTACTTCTGGTGCGTTGATTTTTATTTTCCTCACCTTCCAGACTTGTGCCATATCTTCCTGTGATAGGTTTATTTATCTTCCATTGTGGAATGATGTGACAGAAGGGTCGGAAAGTGGGATTGAAGAGCCAGCACTTTAGAGGAAAAGTACTCTAGCCTGTAAAAAGTATCTAGGTAGCCCTGTTGGCATTCCTCTGTAGGGGTGTCTTCGGGTGATTAACAATATACTTACCCCTCTTCAAAGAGAGACGGTAAAGCCTGGGAGAATGGACTTTCCAGAACTGCACAGGACTAGCAACATACCACAATCAACAGAAAAAAATTAATTTCAATAATGACTCATATTCTGTCGCCTTTTGTGCAGGGGGGGAAATCGCTGCTGAATATTGTTACGATACTATAACTGAATCAAAATATAATGCTCAATATTTATTTGAATACAGGCATATAGGGCAGGTACTTCAGTCAGAAAATATGTGGTAAATATCAGTATACTTTGCCAAGCACTCAACTTTTAATTACTTGATGAGACTATAAAAATATTTCTTAAGAGTTTTTATCTGAAGTTTGATTTACTTTCATACTTATATGGCAATTTAAAAAAAAAACTTTTAGAGTAAGCTAAATATAAACAAATAAGCAGAAATAGCTTTAGATTGTTAATTCTCGATGAAAGTATATTGGTATATTTTACAGTTAATACCACTTCATTTGCTAAAACACTTATGCCAGAACAATGCAATACTTCACAACCCTTGTTGAGTTTGTGGACACTTGGGCAGCCTCCCTTCGTAATATGTTCTCTCATGCATAGAAACAAAGAAACAAAATAAAACCAGTATTTTGAAATAACTTTTACCTACAGCATACCCCAAAAAGGTTTGCTATCAGTTTGATTGTGTGCGTAAAAATATGTACACGAGTTTGAAAAAGTTTGAAAAGAATGTGTAAAGAAATTGAGAGAATAAATAAACCACCTTCCACTCTTGAAGGAGGAGGTAATACCTAGGAGGGTGCACTTTTTTAGGACCTAATCAGACCATATTCATTCAAAAAGTTTGATGGTTCGACTTAGTCCTTAAGTTGCCAGAATGATTACCATTGGACAACTAGCAGCGTACCACCGGAAGTAATATTTACTTGCTTCCTGTTGCAACAAGAATGTTGACCATTTTATTCCTCTTTTATTTTGTTTGTTTATTCATTTTTTTTTTTTAATTCACATGGTTTCAATTTTTTTAGTTATGGTTGGGTTGGAGCTATTCCTATGATTTCCTGTCTCCTATGTTATTCCAAAACCTATTCTGGATGTTTTTGTTAAGATTTACTGAAGAAATAAGTTTCAAAAACAAAATCACGATTTTAGCATCCAGGTCGTTTTAAATATCTCATACTTGCTGTTAAATATGTTGGTAATATTAGAAAGTAAAGTCCAAACAAAGAATTTCAACCGTTATGCTCTCCTTCTCACAATTCTTGGTATCAAACCCCAGAGCATATCTATCAGAAACTTATTTCTACCAAAGAGACATGCGCCACTCTCTGACACACAGGCTTTTTATTTGAAAGACCGACTACATCTCATTTGCGTATTTCCCATAAATCTCGTTACCTCACGTGACCATCAGTCCATAAATAGCAAGAGCGGCCATTTTTTTTTTTTTTGTTATCCCTTCCCTAAAACAGACGGCACATTATACGAGGTTAGGCTTGTACTACTTTTTAATCAGACTCGGTCATTTACTAGAAATGAAATAGAAATAGTGCTTTAGCATCATATTTAATAAAAACAAATTTTGTAGAAAGGCAAAGGTTAAAAATGATCTTCCTATTTCCATGGAGATTCTCTGTACATTAGATTAACATTATATCTAAGAATTAAATGTGTCTTTATCAAAATTTCATTTTTAGAAGATCAAAATTTGATGACTTCTCAATATTATTTTAAAGGAATTTCCAGTAATGAAAACGTCAATTTAAAATGTAAATATATTTAAAAATTAATCTGAGGAGAGTAAAAAATGAACCTTCCGGCAGCCTCGTAATTCTTGCTTCCCTTATTTTATCATTTAGTCCTCACATTCTATGAGCGATGTTTCTGACAAAAGGGGAACAATTGCTGTTTTCTGGGTCAGAATCTACCGATGTATTACTCATTGTTGATTAGTTTTTAATCTGGAAGTGATATTTTTTAACTCCTTTAATCAAGTGGTTTCATGTCTTGTCTGGTGTGATTGCCATAAAAAAATGGATGTAACACTGGGTCAGAATCTGGGAAAACCGGTTTCCCCTGAGTAAGAACTCAGCTCAGGTGCAAAAATAGTCTTGAATGAATCCAGTAAAGATGCCGCATTTTATGAGGGTATAGCTAACTCCCTCAAGAAGAAAATCTGACTAGATGAAAAAATAGTAAAGGACATACTTGTTAGCATTCCCTGGGGAAAAAGGTAATCAAGCCCCTCCCTGAGACTGGAGGTTACATCGACTAAAATGTGCAAATAACACTCAAGATAAGAACAGCAGTCCAAATAAGACAAATTATGCAAATAACTTATCTTTAAATTTTATCCAACTATAACTGTTCTGAAGTGAAATATTTTATGTGTATAGTTCTTATCAGGGGCAATAATCCATATCACATTAATAACATTTAAAATCGTATAAAGTCATAAACAATAAAACAGCACAAATAAGTATATATTGTGTCTGTCTACATTTTAAATACAAAGATTAGAAATTATCTTTCTTTTGTATTGAAATCATGTTATTAAATCTAATGTCAATGTATGATTACTTACATAGAGAAATTCAAAAAGAATATCTTTTAATAAGGTGCCAAAAAGTCTCTCTGTCTGTCTGTCTGTCTGTCTGTTGAACCTCATGATACATGAAAATGATTTTTCTAAAAATCTATGAAATTTTCTGTGGAAAAAAGTGTTCTTTTTTTTGGATATATTACTTTTTAAAAACTGACATCTTAAATACGTTTTATGGGAAAGGGTTAAAATCGCAGAGGAGGGGTCTAAAAATTCTAGTAAAAACTCATTAAAGATTTGTTTGAGAACACAGAAGAGTTATATTTTAATGTGAACAAACATCATGCGATAATTAAGCAATAAGTCTATTCGTCCTAATAAGGGCAAACTGTCTTTGTTGAGTTGGGCATGTTGGAAGAACAAGGGTATACTAGTACTTGTAGAGTGTAACAGAAGAAATTACTTACACAAGCGGCAGTGCATCTGTTTGGCATGTCAGATGCAGGAATCAAAGAAAGAAAAAGTAAAGAACTTGTGTTTGTAACTGGATTCTTTTTATATGTTGCATTAATTTGCATACGATGAGAGTAGCTACTTTAAGAGGGACGGATTGAGGAAGACAGTCAGTTGAGTGTTTGACAACCGAGAGAAAACATTAAAGTTGAGAGCTGATGTTGCGAATTACAGTGGCTAACTGAAGAGGAGCTCTGTAAGTTTCCTTTTTGGGCCTTACATAGAGACCTACCTAAGACTGGACAGTAAAAAGAAATCCGGGCACCTTAAGAAAACGTGGAAAGAAACCCTAAACAGTGGCAAATAAACATAATCAATCTTCACAATCATGATAACCAGAGAATTAGCATAAGACCAGCCAAACAGAATTGAACTTCTTGTGGAAAGCAGCATAGACATGAAGCCTGGATAGTAAGTGAGTGCGTCCAACTGAGTTTATCATGTGAAAATTATTTGACAAAAATCTGTGAAATTTTCTTGAGATAAATCTTCATTTCTGAGAATGTTTTAGACATAAATATTTTTTTAACTGCTTCCCCTTTAGGCTTTTAGCAAATGTGTATGTTGGGGTGGATATAAAGTTACAAAGGGTCTAAATATTTCTTCCTCTGTGTGCCTAGGCGAAATTTCCATGAATAAAGTTTTTTTTCCCAAGAACTTTCACATTACCACATGGTTGTATTCAAATGCAATATCAACAAATACCTGGCATAAATTATCTTTATAAGTAATCAAACTTTGTGCATTCGATTATTTTCAATCCTATTATAATATTCTTCCTTATTAAGCCTATAATTTATCCATCCCATAAACTCTTATCCTCAAGTGGGTTTTATTTTTGGTAAGTGGTAATTCATTAGTAAAAAAAATTCAAGATATGGTTTTACACATTAATTTTTTGGAAAGCAATCCATTACTTACACATAAAGCAAGAAGAAGCAACTTGGAACTTTTAGAAATATTATTTAGTAAGCCCATTAGGGTGACAACTTTTTACAAATTTTATCATTATTTATTAAATTTTCAGGGCTTCCAAATGAGATGTTGAAACCAAAATTAAATGAACTATAATTTTGATTTTAAAATTACAATTTACTCACAAAAGGAATCTAACTAGAAGAATGTATTTTAATACAATATCATCAATTCCACCATTTTATTTGACCACAGGACAAGATTCTTAAACAATGTGGAATTTGATAATCCTAAGCTGTAAAACTGATTATATTTGAAGCAATCATTAAAAATCTTTCATTTCCTTTTTCTTTACTGTTTTCCAAAGTTCATTGTAATATACAATAATAAGAAGTGAAATACACCACAAAATTACACATAATAATATAACATCATTTTATAATAATTATCAAAGGCCTTGGATATATCAAGGGCTACAGCGCTGGCTTTGCTCGCCTTATCCAGTGCATGGTATATGTGTTCAGAGATTGTATTGGTATTTATTGTTGCCAACTAAGCTCTGACCCCTGTCTCTGTGCCTGTTTTACAAGTATTTTAATGGAATATGCTCTGATGAACTCGTTGCACTTGTGCCCCCTCAACGTACATATCCCCGACAAACCCACTTAGCAACAAAATCACACCTCTTCACTGTTGACATCCAAAAATGCCAGAAAGTTTTCTATTTTAATAATTTTTTCCCTTCAACAGCTAGACCTTGGAATTACCTTCCTGTTGCCTACTTTCCTGACTGTACTTGTATATATGCAGAAGTTTAAATGTAATGTAAACCAACATCTTGTTAATCTTTCTTAGGCATGGTTCCAAATAGAAGCCCCTTATATCCAAGTGGCGATATGCCTTGTTAGGAGTGAATGTGAGTAAAAATAAAAAATACTGATGAGCTATCACTTATCAAGGCCAATGATTACTTGAGGATAAGGGCTAATATGATTGTTCATTGGATGATGACCAATAATATATGTGGATTTGAATCAATAGGTGAAATAGGCAAAATTTGATTTATTAAATGAACGACTTAACAAGTATTTGTTGATATTGGACTTGAAGACAACCATGTTGTAGTCAGTTGGAAAATAGAAAATAAACTATGTTCCCGGAAGTTCTGTTTGGTTTTAGTTGCACAGGGTAATAAGAGAAAGTTCTTTGCAGCGATTGTAGATGGACGAGTGTTTGCTGTGAATTTTCACAGGGATAATTCAGGTTGGAGCTCAGTCGAGCACCTACCATAAAACTAGCGATCGATTAAAGAAAGATTGACAACGTCTCTACAGTGAGGATTGGGATGTAGAGAAGGGAAGATATCAGCCCTGGTGGTGTAACTCTTGACTACCATTAATTTATCAAAGCTAAAAGATACTCAAGGATAAAGATTAATAAGACTGTTAGTAGAGAGGATTTGAAGTGATGGGTGGAATTGGCAGAATTTTATTTCTTGACTGAACAGCTTGACAAGTATTTCTTAACACTGAACTTTAAAATGACTAAAAAGTCTAGTTAGATATATAATATTTTAACTGTGACGTGTTGATAATCATGTTTTTAGTAAGATTATAAATTCAAAGGATTTCACAAACTCAGAATACATTGCGATGTCATAATGTATCGCCCCCTCTCTCCACTTTTAATTATTCACATAATTTCGTTCCTCCCACCACTTCTCTTATCATTCACGCGTTATTTACATCATTTCTCCTTCCTCCTACCACCCCAAACATTCACGTACAGGTGAAGTGTCCATGGTGACAAGCAAACAAGATAACCAACATCAAACGTTTAATTTTTTTTGCTGTTATTTTAATATGCATCACCACTTAGCAAAGTTAAAAGCAAATTAATAATAAATGTTAATGGGATTATCAGTTGTATGATGAACAATACTATGAAAGGATTGGAAACAATTGGTGTAATGGGCAGAATTTGATTTCTTAACTGAATACCTTGATAAATATTTGTAAACATTCAACTACAAAACGACCATGTTGTAGTTGTCTGAGAAGCAACGTAGCAGTATTGCGTTCCACAGATGATAAATTCTTGGGGGAAAAAACTGTTTCTGAAAGTTCTGCTTGGTTTTAGGTACACAGAGGAAGAAAGGAAAGCATTTTATAATGGTTGTAGTTGGGCGAGGTTTTGCTGTAAATGTTTTACGGAGGTGAGGCAAAGATTGGAGTTCAATTGAGCACTTGTCATGAAAGTAACTATTGAGTAGAGAAAAACAAGCAGCACTTTTTCTGGGGGGAGTGGGGAGCTGTAGGGAAGAAATCATCTCCCACTAGATTGTGAAGTCGATCTTAACCTCTGCCAGGACAAGAAAGTGTGCTATCAACTGCACCTTCCCAGACGTGACAGTAGTATTCCATCTTAAGACATGCCACACACCTATCTATAGCAGCAGGAAGAATTAATACATAACTTACACATGTTAACAATGTGGAAAGTTTTAAAAACTGATGCATAACTTTTAAATAAAAAAAAATTATAAACATTTCAAAACCAACAAACAGCACACATATTTCCTAATGTAAATTAAAACATAAGATATGTATATTTAAAAACATCGAAGCATGTTAAATTAAATTTTTAACATTTTTAAATTGTCCACTTTTTTAAATCTAATTTAGCTATTTAAAGATGATGCCACACATATTGAGATTAAAATAATGATAGATGATTTAACAAATTTTCATTACTAATGATTATTATATTGTCCAATTACTACTGTACACTCTTAACCCTTATCCTTGAGTGGCCTCTTGGCCTTGATAATGAGTTGATACCTATGAAAAAAAAAAGAAAAAGTCCAATGTGAACAAGTTCTAATTGAATCGTCCCCCTAAGTAATCCAAGTTTCAAAATTCCCACTGTTTACTATGCTAAAATCACAATGACTAATGTATACCTATTAACCCTTATCCTCGAGTGGCCTCTGGGCCTTGATAAGTGGTGACACCCTTGTAAAAAAAAAAAAAAAAAGATGATTTTGACTCTCAGAGTTAATTGACAAAAATGATAAAGATTTTGCTTTTAATTATATCTTAGTTCTAAATAATGTATGGGTTTTCCTATATTTGGAATCATAGATTACTTGAGGATATTGTGATCACCCATTAGTTGATTCAACTATTGATTGACTTACCCATCATCTGCATACTTTCAGATCGTTGTATATGGGCCAATATAAAGAGTTTAACTACTGAAATATTTTTTTTTTATTTTTCATTTTTTTTACTCTTGTTCACCCCAAACAAGACTTATTGTTACTTGGATGTAAGGGGCTACTATTTGGGACCATATCTACAGAGGACTATGTAAGGAGAGGAGCAAGATGTCGGCTTACATTATATTTAAATTTCTGTCGGGGAAGCAGGAAGAAAATTTCAAAGTCTAGCAGTCCAAGGAAAAAAGCTATTAGAGCAGAAGGTTTTCTCCTCATCTAGGCCCTCTACAGTAAAGGGGTGGGATTTTGCTGCTAAACTGGTTTTCGGGGGGTATGTACATCGAGGAGGTACAAGTGCAATGAGTTCATCAAAACACATTCTATTAAAATACTTGCAAAACAGGCACAAGGATTCAACATTGCAGCGATATGATAGGAGTTGGAGTTTGGTTGATAGTCCAGAACCTATTAGATTGGAAACTCTTTTTTGGATCCTGTCTAACAGAGAGAGATTTGTGGTGGAGGCACCAGCCTAATAATATATATAAACTATCAAGTGCTTATACAGTATAATCACATTGACACACCAGTTCCCGTTACATCACCGAAGTTAAGCAACGTTGAGCCTGGTCAGTACTAAAATGAGTGACCATTTGGGAATTCCAAGTGCTGTATGTGTTCTCTGCTTATTTTGGTATTGTTTCCAGTCAGTCTTGGGCCTCTCCTTGCCACTGGATCCAAGCAGTGCCAATTCAGAAGACATGTAGTTGGGATTGTGCAACCCTTGCTTCTCAGTCACTGCGCAGCTATCCTTACAGGAGTGTCCATTATCTCTTGCTACTGAATGGAGGCATCGATCAATCAAGGGCTCCATTCTATATAATTTAATTGTTTATATAAAAATTTCAGATATATGGATGCATATGTTTTCCTAGTAATTTATCTTTTGGAGATGTGGATTCAAATATTATATTTGATTTGATTTGAAGATTAAGTGTCTGATATGTCCGATATTGTCTCCGTAAACAGACATGCCAATACTTGACTTGATTAAATTTGCAATATTCTGGAAATATCATATTTGACTTAACATCAGTTTTACATGCTGGCATGTGTTGGGCAGCTTCTAGAAATTAACTTCTAAACTAATCTATCTCTGGTCAAGTATTTATTTATTCTCCTTTCTATCAAATTCATCCTTATCACTTATGCTTTCTTTGGCCTCCCTCTGCCAACTGACTCTGTTCCCTCAACTGTTCTACATCTACTACCCAATCACTCTTATCCATCCCTTAAAGTGACCAAAACAACATAGTCTCCTCTTCTGCACACATTTCCCTGTACTACTAGATTTTATCTAACTCGACTCACATTGCCCAGTTATATTTCTCCATTCAACACATATCCTCAACCCTCACTAACTAGGTTTTAGTTCCATACCTCATCACTCTATGCACACATGACTTATAGACTCTTTCCATCCCTAACTCTTGTAATTCCACCACCATAATCTTGTGTTTCAATCGTATCACTAAAGTAACAAAATTGCTGTGCAATCACAGTTGCCTCAACATCCAAATATACTTTCTCCACATCTGAGTTCTCATTTGTCTCATCAAATAACAAAATGCCATACCTTTCAAAGAGTCTTTTGTGTCTGAGAAATTAGGAAGAAATGAACTGTTCCAACAGAAGGCTCCATGGGGGTTCCCATCTTCTGAAAATTGAAATCAATAGTTCTGTAAAAGTGTGTTTTCATCATACATCAAATTATTAATTTTAATGGTATTCAATTCTTTTGTATTATTTGGATTCTTTGGCTTATTTTCATTTTGAGTGGCATTCCCACAACGTTTCAGCCGATGTAACCTCCGACCTTCCTCAGGTATATCTTGTCGAACTCAGGAATCTTACTGCACAGAATTTTGAATGGAACCCTTTATTTAATTTACAGGGGTAGCATGATCTTTTTCCATCAGCTATGACTGGGAAAAAGTAAATTAAATCACAATTTAGTGTCACCCACACTGAAGATTGAACCTTTAACCTTCAGAAGAATGTAACTTACAATTGAATTTTACCAAGTACCTTATCCACTATGCCATGGGTCTGTAAGTAGTGGAATCCTAATAAGACATATAATCAATCCTCATCTCAAAAATTCAGAAACATAATATTCAATTTTTTTCAATAGGTTTAAATGACACTTAAATGAGTTGCACACATGAGAAGTACATAATAAATGCATTGTGTTAGAATAAAAACAAACTATTGAGGTTTATTTAAAAATTAAAAAAAAAATGCTCGATGTTCTACTCAAAATAGGACATGATAAACAAGTGACAATTCTATTTAAAAAAGATGCTGAACAAAAAAAAGATAAACTTGATTTCTAAAATGAGTGAAATGTGAAGGTCAAATAACAACATTCCAATTACATACGTTTCAATTTTCCTGGCAAACCCTGAGTAGGTTCTGTTCATAGCAAATCAGGGATAACCCCTTGACAGTCAGTCCAACAGAATCTAGGCCTTCACCTTCCAGCCGACAATGCCTTTATCAATATGGGGATGCTGAATTTGAAGATAACTTCCCATTCAAATGTCCTCACATAAAAACACATATGGACGCACAAACATACACCTGATTAGGTTTTGATACATCCTCGACAATCAGTCTAGCAGAGGTCAGTTCATTTTTGAGTAGATGAACTTGTATCCAGTAGGCTGAAGTATGGTTCCGTGCAGTTCTAGGAGGTACACCATCCCAGTCTTTACTTTATCTCTTTGGAAAAGTAGTAACTTCATTACTAATCACCTGAGGCACTCCTACCAGGGAATACCAACGAAGCTTCTCAGGCATTTTTGACGGCTAGAGATCACATACACCTCTTGTGTGCTAATTTTTCAATCCTTAGATTTTTACTTTGTGTCACATCTTCTCATGGTGGAAGGGAGGTAAATACCTGCTATTGGTTTTCATGGAAACAATTACTTTGTAGTCACGTTTCTATCAAAGCAACTTGTTCATTACAATTATTATGCATGCATATTTTATGGAAGTCTCATGATAAAATATGATGATTCTTTACATAAAGAAAATATTTTATTATTTTTTAAATAAGCCAATAAGCATTCAGAATCTGAATGCATTTTATTAACAAACAAGTATGTTTTACATACTATTTGGATTCTTACGACTACTGTTCTCATCTTGAGTGTTATTCTCACAACATTTTGGTTGATGTAACCTCCGACTTTCTTCAAGCATATCTTATTAAACTTGGGAATCTTTCTGTTGAACTCAGTATTCTGCATAGAATTCCAAATCCTTTATTTACTTTACAAGGTAGCATGCTCTTGTTTCATCAACTAGGGCTGGGTAAAAGTCCTAAGAAATTTGTAATTGTATTTTGGGGTTATGGCTGATGGAACGAGAACATGCTACCTTTATTATTATTACTTTATCATTATTTATTATAATTGGATATGTCCTAAGGTGGCCTATTATTCGGACATATCAAAGATAAAGTATTCCGTGAAAGGAATAAATAAATATACACTGTGGTTTGAATACTGAAAGAGAAGTTTATTTACGTATTTACATAGAGACAAATACAGCGTGTTAATGTTCATGGCGAAGTCTTTTTTGTTTTGTTTTTTACTGAGTTCGCATCTCGTCCTCATCGCCAATTTGAAATGATTTAAAATATTGATTATCGTTGATTTTTGCTTTCTTTTTTTAATTACTCATGGGAACTTAGTGTCCAAGGGTTTCTTTGCTCATGCCTAAATAGAATTAGCACATTCAACAAAAAAAGAGAAAAAGAAAGAAAGAAAACACATACATAGACCAGAATTGTTCATTCATCTCTTAAGACAGAATTAAAAATATATTAATTATGTATATACAAGTACGAGACATCCTCCATCAGAAATGAAGAAAAACATAATGCTTTGCCAATGTTTGCAGTCACTATTTATCTTATATCTTATTTTTATATTACTAAAATATTCATAATTATGTCAGTAATTTAATTTTTCATGCATAAATCCTTATTATTTTTTATGCCCTCCTCCCTCACCTATAAAAAAATATTGACATCAAACCAGAAATACCTAGTGTGGTATAAGGCCTGGGTGAGCTATGTCGGCTTCCTCTATAAGAGGAAGTTTATAGGGAATATGAAATTAACAAGTGGTCATTAGCTGTATGTGTATCCTGGTCATGAAAAGATGACATACAGTGCCTAGCATTCATAAATGGTTACTCATCTTGTACTGGCCAAGTTTTACATCGCTTAATTTTTGTGATCTAAGAAGAACTGGTGTTTGAATGTAATTATGTCGTACCCTATTCAAAAACACCCACCATTGGCTTTTTATTATAGTGTGGAGGATTTATCCAGAATTCATTTCACATTATGGGATGAATCTGCGGTGGTTGTCTGACTTGCTATTTGTTTTCTTTTTTCCTTTTTTTTTTTTTGTAATTTTTGTTCACTCCAAAAAAAGGTATATTACCACTAAAGTGTACAAAGCTATTCTGATAGGGTTATTTGATAGTTATATGGAGACAACCTGAGTAGGAAATTTATCAGTAAGATTTTTGTTCACATTACATTTAAATTTTTGCATGTTGGTACGGTTGGGGAATATGAATCAGGAAAGGAATTTCAAAGGCTAGCTTCTTCTCACTATTTGAAATAGTTTTGTCCAGGGGTTAGAAAAAGGCACATGTTCTACTCGCTAACTTTTATGCAACAAGACAGAAGAACCTATATTTATTTATACACATGGGTTTTTGTTATAGTGAAGGATTTATTTAGAAATGTAAATTGTTAAGCAGCCAAAACGAAATGTTTCAATTTCAAATATAAGACTGTACTTGTTTTGTTTAAATGATTTAAAAACAAAACTCACTTTACAAACTTACAACCTATATTACTCATATTATATATGAAAATAGGACGTTAATTGTACCAGTCGAGGATACGTCCTTGACAATCAGTCTGACAATAACTTTGTTGTTGTTGAGTTGAGATATGATTCTGTTCAGTCTTAGGAGATCCACCCTTCCAGGTTTTGACCTCTCTGAGAAGGGGTTAGTTTATTGCTTCTGTTGTAATAATCTGTATTCTATTTATGGTATTTCTCTGTCTATTCCTATTAAGGTAGAGTTAAACATAAGGTCGGTTCTTAATGTGGCCAAAATCCAGTTCCCCAAAAAGATGTACTGATTGGTACAAAAATTAAAATTGCCTCAGTCTAGATGGATTTCTCCATCACTGATTGAGAAAAGATGAAGTGTAGCATGATTTTCGACTGGTATGATTCGTCTAAGAAAGGAGACGTCTTTCTTTGGCTAAGAACCTGTTTGTTGGGAGATGTCATTTAAAACAAAGCTCTATACACAGATCTGCCAACAAACAAGAGTTATTGACATCCAAATTGCCATCAAAATATCCAAACACAGATGGGCAAGGCACATAGCCAGACAGCATGACAACAGATGGTCCATTATAACAGCGGAATGGACACCGCGTGAACACAAGAGACCAAAGGGAAGACAAAGATGGAGGGACGACCTGATACAACACATGGGTCCCACATGGCAGCGGATAGCTCAGGATAGAGTTAGATGTCTAAAGTCCAGGGAGGGGTTCCTTATTGAATGATAAAACCCTTTTTGATTGATTGAGTGATTGATTGAGTGATTGATTGATCTATACACAGAATAGACACAACTTTTCTCAAGTTAAATTTTATGTAGAATCCAATGGTGATATTAATTTTGGACACAAGTACACTTTACAGTATTTTTATTTCATTTTCGGAAGCGTTATGATAGAGAAAAAAGAAGACAATCTAAACTTTAATGATTTTTAGACATTTAAGACTTTTATTTTATTAAAGAAATTTATCTTTTATAAAAAGAAACCATAATTTGACTGTTGTTACTTTTTATTAGTGAATCTTAAAAATTATCATTTTAAATACTGGTGTGCATATATGGAAATTAAAAAAAAAAAATTAATTAATTCAACTCACTTTAGTAAATGCTTTCATAAGTAATGTTTTCTGTTGGGTTATTTTATTTTTACTGAATTTATTTCGAATTACGATAAAATTTTGGTTCAGAATATCATTAAATTTTGGATTATCTCCTCTTTTCCCCAGTATAACTCTTCCAAAAATGAAAACGAAAAATACTTCCGGTTAGTTAAAGTGTACTTGTGCTTACTTTTGTGCTAGTGTATAAGAACTGTTAATATGTTGGGCATCCATAAACATCAAACACAACGTCTTGCTTTACTTTTTTGAAAATTGAAACTGATACAAATTAAACAGTAAGAATAAAAATGGCGACCCATTTTTGAATGAATGAATAAAGAAGGTGAGAGAACTGAAAGCAATAACACCTTGAAAGAAGGGAATGTTGTTGAGCGAAGAGAGTACACAGATAATGAATCATACAAGCGCTTAATGAATAAGTAAAAAGGTTATCAAAGTCGAGGCTTACAATATTGTCTTTTTTAATCTATGATAATTTATGATAATGAATGTCATCTTGACCTAACAGTGAGACTAGAAACGTGCCTTGTGGCCTGTAATCTTTTATACTACAAACTAGTATTATTATTTGATGTTTCATATTTGTTCACCGTTACCAATAACCTTATCAGTTCATGTGCTGACATTAAAAGTACCAGTTTATTTTATCTCAAGGATACAAAAAGTATACTTTGTCTAAAGTTAATTTTAATATCAACAAAAACAAACAAACAAAAAAAAATGGCCAATCTAATCAAGTGTTGAAGTTCAAGAAAATATGAAAAAAATATTCCAAATTGCATCAGTCTTTGTTTCTCTTAATATTTCAAGTTTTTCGTTTTATTTTTTTTGGCTTTTTTTATGAAGGTTGAAAGAGGAGATATCATTATTTACAATTTTTCTTTTGCACTATTGTCCTCTTCAACGTTGATAGATATATGACCTTTAACTAGTGTCAACTCTTAAACTAGTGATGGGACGATTAAATATTTTCCTTGATTCCAATAAAATTACCGATTCTGATTCTTTTGAAATGTCTCAATATATAGATATGGAGGTGTTGTTTTTTTTTTAATTTTTAATTTTACCGTAATGTGTGTGTATATTTTTGCAAAAGTAAGAGTGTACTTGTTGTGGGAAGGAGCGTACATTACACGAATATATCTTTTTAACTATTTTTCTCTAATTTTTTTTCTTGAAATTTATTTAAAATATTGATTTGATAAACTCATTGTAAAATTTTTATCTATATTTAGATATATTTATTATTGTAAAATATTTATCTATATTTTTCATCTGTGCCATTTCTTCTTGATATCCACTGTTGCAATTTTACCTCTGCCATTTTTACTGCGCCATTTTATCTGGTACCATTTTTTATCAAATTTGTTATTATGATATATAGATTTTAGTTTTACTGGTAATTTAAAAACAATAAATATTTATAATTTTATCATTCGTGCTAGTAATGGAAAATTGAGTTTTGAACAAAAAACGGTACTAGTGCACTTATTGATCCGTGCTGAAATAATAACGTTATTATTTAAAAAGTCATTCTTAACATGGGGAGGGGAAGGTGTTTTGTACCTATTCTATACTTCAACCGTACAATTGAATAAAAAAAAAAAACATATCATAAAAATTTAATTAAAGTTGGTAATACGATTTAAAAAATAGCGCGGATCAGTAAATGCATTAGCACCCAAAAAACAAAAGAATCAGTTTTGGAATCGGAAACTAAGCTTAAATTGTTCAGATAATGATTCCAAGACCACCAAATGTTCTAAATTTTCCAATTCCGATTCTGATTACTCATCTCAATGCTAGTTTACACCTACTCCTTGTATTCTTTTTTATTTTAAGGTCCATTCTTAAAGAAAAGAAGATGAGAGACAACTCATAAAGAAACATCACTCATATTTATACATTTTATTTCTATTTACATTTTATTTTTCACTTAAATCTAATTTATATATTATTTATTAAACATTATTTGGCTGTTCTTTTAATTAAACACTGATATTCTTATTATATTAATTCACTGACTACAACCCCATGCAGGGAAGTTACCCCTCCCATGAAAATAAGGCCACTTGTAGGCTGTGGATGGCAACCCATAATTGCTTATGACTGCAGCTTTATGGCTGAGTCATTCTTGCACTGCAGTCCTGACTTCAGTTAGAAGAAAGATCAGAGAGACCCTAGTATCTGCCACGGTCTTATGTTGTCGCTTTTTTGTTTACAATTAGGACGAAGCAAACACAAACATGTCGTCGGCTGAAATATGACACTCCTAGAAATATGCTATGACCATGCATGCTAGAAATAGCAACGGCCGTTTTCAAACAACAAAGAGAAAACACAAAATCTTGATCTTTCATAAACTAAACAAAAACAAAGGACTATTATTTCGAACCTAAATTAAAATAAATACAGTTAATAAACTCTGAAGACACGTTTAACTGTAAGTAATATGGTGTGAAATTAATTATAGTCATTCATTGTTTAGCGATACCATCACTGGTCATAGAGTCTGTATCACGAACAACTCTCCATAAAGTTAGCGCCTCTCACAACAAAGCGCCAGTTCAATCGGGGAGCTAGGAGAACTCGCATCTCAACTTGACAAGAGTCAAGTCGGCATTGTCGCTGTGAGGACCAGGGGTGGCAGAACGCAATGCACACTCCTCTCTCTACTACTGCCTGCCTCTTAGGTCACTCTCTCACAGCCTGCCATTCCACTCCTGCAGCTTCCAGCGACTTCAGCTTACACCTGCAGTGCCTCCAACTTACTCCTCTAGCTTCCAGTGACTCCAGCTCATTCCTGGAGCTTCCAGCGACTCTAGCTTACTCCTGCAGCATCTCCAGTTCGCCCTTGCAGCTGCCAGTGACTTCAGCTTACTTCTGCAGTGCCTCCAACTCACTCTAGTAGCTCTCCAACTCCAACACTTCTAGATCTTGTGGCCCACTAACGGCCAGCTAACTGCTCCAGCACCCACTGATGCCCAGCTAACTGTTCCAGTGCCCACTGACGTCCGGCTACCAGTTCCTAACTCAAGAGACCAAGAATCTCAACCTTGCGAAATGCCCATTCTCGCTACAGCTGATCCTATATCAATTGCCATACATTTTACCTTTTCTCTTGGTAAAAATAAAACACAATATCCTGTCATCTTTAACTGATCATCTGTGTTTGCCATCCTTCTTTGCTATGGCCATCACTTTCTTTGTCTTGTGTCTATCTTATTAGTTGTATGGTTGATCGGCACCTCACACTGACTTTTGTTTCCCTGCAACATATATATGAGTTCATCGCCAACAATAGTATTTAATCTGATTCCTCAAAAAATCAAAGCTTTATTTCTCCTTTTTATTTTTTATCCCAAGAAGATAATAGAAGATCAGTTGTGTTGAGAACAAAAAAGATACCATGGAGTAATTTTTTAAAGAGTAATGTTTTCAAAAAATAACGTTTACAAGGAGTAATGTCTTTAAAAAAGTACTGGGTTTTTAGATTAATGTGCCTATCTTCCCTGTAAGATTACTTTCTATAAGTAATGTTTTCTAGGAGTAATTTTTTTCCCTTTATAAAAGTTATTTCTAAAAGTAATCTTTCTTAAGAGCAATATATTCAGAGAGCAATGTAATGTTGTTTTTATGTAGTGATGATGGTACCCTCTCTGTAATATTTCCTTCTAAGAGTAATGTTTTCCAGAGCAATGCATTTTGGGAGCAATGTATTTTTTAGAGGTATTGCTTGGTAGCACCCCTAATAAAATAATTAATAGTCAAACATGCAACACGGAATAAATAACAAAACCTCTTTTAAAACAAAACGATAAAAGGATTTATTTGAACGGCAGAAAGTCAAATATTGGATTGTGTCCTAGTTAAAGAAAGGAGTAACCAGTTCTTTGAGTGTGTAAAGTCAGGCAGCAGTCCTTTGTGGAATCCTAGGTTGGCCAGCAGTTATCTTCAGTGTTGGCATGTCCAGTGGACAGGGATGATAGGAGAGAAAGGAGGAGTTTGTTTTCCCTGCTTACCAGGTTCTCTCTGCCAGTTGATTGAGGTTCCAAAGCGACTAAAAAAGTTCCTTAGCGAACAGCTGGAATCGATGCACCCTGCCAGCTGACTGACCAGTGTGTGTCCGAATCACCGGCATTAAAAATAAATCTTTATTTATGACTACAACATATTCTAGAAGTATAAAATAATTATCATACCTATAATATTATATTTAACACCTTTATTTGGCATTAAATAATGCACAGCTGGCTGATATGTTGTAAAACAAACCAATCCAAACCAATTCTTCATGCAAGCATTTTTATTTTGTTTAAGATAATAGACATTCTATGTTAGTTAGATTTTATATATTATTTTTTACTGGGATTCTTGGAGATGAGTAACTTGTATATTTATTAAGGATAAGGATAAAAGTCTGCAAATAAATAAATAAATATGCAAATTACTCATCTCAAAGGATCCCAACAAAAAAAAAAAAATATATAATACCATTCAGTACGGATCTGAGGATGGAAGACCAGATAAAATAAAAACTTGGATACCTCCAGGGCCCATCGCACAGTTGATAAAAGCACTGAATCTCTATGGTTCCAAGTAAGCATTGTCTGAAGATAGCGGTTTCAATCACAACAATTCAGAAATAGTTGCCCTGAAAGATAAATACCCGTTAGATATTGACTACATAAGCAAGAACCCAAGTGCAGTCAACAGTGAGACTAAATTTATCAAGTGAACCACGATGTTATGGATTACAACTAGACTTCTGAAAGGCTAATGTAAATCTATCATTGGCTGCTAGGCCACAAGCATTTTGGTTAATAAAACTAGACTGAAAACTATAAAGAATCTTAATATAAAGGTAAATCAATGTTTATGCATTCGTGGGTGTATATGTTGTGTTGTTATGGAATAAAATCACAATTTCATAACTTGAATAATAGTAAAATTATTATTAATTGAAAAATAAAAAGGTACAGGAACATATTTTATAAAATAGATAAAAACAATTGGGTGGAGACAAGGGGATGGGGGCAGCGGGGATGTGCCCTTGGATGGCCTCTTGGATCATATATATGAAATCAGAATAAACAATTCTTTCTCTCTTTAAACAGCATTTATCCAGGGCTGCCCACACATTTTTTTGTAGGCTAGAGTGCCCTTTCTCTAAGGTGCTGACTTTTCAAATTCCGCTTTCCTGACATTTGTATCACATCATCCCATCGTGGGAGGGAAATAAACAGATTCACCCAGGATGGACTAAGCTGGTTTTATCCATTGAATCTACTGCATCTTGGATGAGACTATTGCATAGTAGGCAACTGAACAAATCTCGTTTGGTAATGTTTAACCACTTCTTTGTAATATTGTAGAATGCCAACGATTGAAGAGTCTAGCATCTCCATGTTGAACTATATGTTTCTCAGACACATCATCATTTGACCACATTAGGATTAACATTGAGAGGAGTGCAGAAGCTTGCACATTATTGGTCTAAGTTCCTGATGAGTGGCACATGATATGACTAAACCATAAATTTGTCCAATTGTCTAGGAGCAAAATGTAGTATCTGTTCTGATACTACATGTTATCTTTTCTTTCGTTTGTCACTTTTCTTTCATTTGTCCTTTTAGACACAGGCCATTTTTATTTTTGTCCCCATCCGGAATGCCGCATTTTGGGAGATGGATTTTTCCTACATTAAAAACAACTTTTTGTCTTTGCCCTCGTTAGGATACTAATAAATAGAGACAACAAATCATTAAACAATTTTGAATGTATTTAAAAAAAAAAGCATGAGTTTCCTAATAAAAGTTGCATTATTTTAAAATATTAAATGGCCTTGTGACAACCTAAGCGGTTCTGATTGTCACATGTTTTAGTCAAAATCAAATTTGGACCTCTCAGAATTTTTTATTACTTTTATTCGCCCTAAACAAGGCATATTGCTACTGAAATGTAAGGGACTACTGTGATAGGAGTCAGATTTATAGGTAGGGGCAACCTGGAAAACAGTAAAATGTTTGTTCACATTACATTTAAATTTCTGTATACTGATACAGTCAAGAGAGCAGGGAAAGAATTCCAAAGGTAAGCTAGCTGAAGAAAGAAGCCATTTGAGTAGAAAATCTTCTAGCATCTAGTGACCTCTACACTGATAGAGGAGGGGAATTTTGCTGCTAGTTGGGTGGATCAAAGTATTTTTGTTGAGGGGGATACAAGTCCAGTAAATTTATTGAACCATGTACTGTGGAAATTCAGAGATGCAACAGTATGGCAATGTGACAGGGACTGGAGCTTGGCAAACAGTGTGGGACTTATTAGGTAGAGACTCTTTTTACACCCTGTCCAAGGGGGAGAGCTAGTAGTTGATGCATCAGCCCAAATGTGTCAACAATATTTCATGCACTAGCAAATGGTGGCTTTAGGAATATAAGATACTAGCAGGTATGAGAAGCTTTCCATCCCAATAAAGAGAGCCCATCTTCTTTACAACAGATTTGGCAGTATCTTCTGAATGTTGGTATAGTTAAGTAAACAGAAAGTAAAAAAATTCCAAAAACAACCGATCCAAGGAAATGAGTTAAATTCTGGCATTTACATTGAAGGGATGAGATTTTGCTGCTAGTCAAGTGGATATTTTTATTGATGGGGTACAAGTGTAATCAGTTCATAAGAGCATGTTCAGTGGAAGTACTTGTAAAACAAGCAACACTGTGACAGGAGATGGAGTTTGGCAGACAATACAACACTTATTAGGTTAGAAATTCTTTTTTTTTTTTGCACCCTGTCCAAGACGAGAAGACCAGTGGTTGGTGTACTAGTCCTGTAATATAGTCGTTACACACATGTTAACATGTAGGGACTCACCACATTGTAGACTCTGTCGCAAAGGAGACCAAAGCAAGGAATATGTCAACTCACTTTCTTCCATTGAAACAATGACATTTATTTCTAGATACTTTCCTTAATAAAATGTGATCATGATCCTCTCAAAGGTGATCCCGGTCTGTGCACACATTCTTCTTTTTATAACCTTTTTCTTTCTTCCTTGCCATGACGTCAGCTTGTGCATGACTCGGTCATTTGCATACAGCTGCCATATATGCATCCATACTTTGTTACAATCTAGATGCAGCAATAATGCACCATGCACAGGTGAATAGTGGCTTTGTGGGGATATAGAATACTGGCAGATGTGAAAAGTTTTCTAGCTCGGTAGAGTGTGGTGACTACCGCTAAAAATCAAATGGTTCTAATTGCTTACTGTTTTTTCTTCCTCTGTTAATTTGGATTCGCTTTCTTTATCACTTCTTAAAGTAAGTAAGTTTTCACAGGAAGGTGTTAACTCAAAGTATTTTAAATTATTGAAATCATTCCAAACCCTAAAAAGTAACACGTCTCTGTGAAAATAGTAAGCCGATGCGATGCGATGTTAGAAACTCCTATAAAACAAACTGCCAGAAGCTATGTGACTTCAATAGCTGAAGATTCCCAGAACGTCAACTCACCCATCCCCTTTGTGCCTTTGGGTCAAGGGAAGTAAGTCACAAAAGAAAAGGACCCAATGAGTCATGTACCAGCCTTCAGTAACTGCTGAATAATAACTTTTACACCCAAATTTATATTAAATGTTGGTGTGTTCCTTAGCCATATCCACATACGCTATCGTCGTCCAAAGATGACCTCTATCAAAGCCAAGGACCACGGACCACCATGCCACAAGGGAACCACAAAAAACTTGAGAAATGAACAGCTGATTTAAGATAAGAGAAATGTAGGTTAGAAGATGATAAAGGTAGTAACACAACAGATGAGAGAAAGATAGAGCAGTTGACAGATGTGTGTCATTTGACTTTAGCCAATCCTAGAAATGCACTTGTTCTCTGTATCTTTCTATTTCCATAAACATATTTGTATAAAAATAAATAAATAAAAAAAAATACAACAGCAGAGACTAAGAAACACCCCTACATCATAACATTATTTTAAAGATTACGAAATATTTTTCCAGAATCATAATTCTGACATTGCATAAAATGCTGAGTCAGAATAATTTTTTTTTTTTTTAATTTTCTGTAAATATCTAACATTGTTTGTTAAATATATATTTTTTTAACAGAATCCGATGCTATAACAAGACAACTAATTATTGGATTTTAATATTTTTTCAACTTTAGAATAAATTATTGTTAGATATTCCTCCTAGCCACATTAATTTTCTCATAGAAATTCATAGTTCAATTATATTAGGTTGAAAAGAAAGTTCCTGTGAAATTTAAAATTTTGATTTCAAATGATATATTTTCAAATAAGTTTTCATTATAATACCTTTACTTTATATATCATTTTGTTATGATGTTATGATTTAGATCTCGTTTTGACTTGGGGACGCCGTCATACTGTCTGCCACGTGTCACCGTGACGACCATCACTCAAGTTTCATGATTCCTGACCGCTTTGGGGAGAAACTGACTACGTAGGGATTCACGCTACGATCGCTACCATGGCACCAAAGTCGAGGCACATGATCATGGTTACCTCCACAAAATTACGGGCAAAACGCTTAGATGCCTTACACACCGTAGCGAAAACAACAACCCAAAAGAAACACAGTTTTCTCGACATGGAGGCAATTTCTTCATCACTAACCGTTTGTCTACAACTACGTCCGCGTGCTTGCTATATTTAGCGAAGCCAAGGAAAAGACAGCAGAAGGACCACCAGCCTCGCCATCACCACAACGCTACGGCTGTCGCGACCAATGCTACTACTACTACAACGAAGGCTTCGGCGCGCCTTCTAACGACAACAACTATCGCTATTGACACGATTATAACCAGCACTGCTGCTACTACCATTACCAACGAAGGCTTCGTCGCGCCTTCTAACAACAACAACTATCGCTATTGACACACGATTATAACCAGCACTGCTGCTACTACCATTACCAACGAAGGCTTCGTCGCGCCTTCTAACAACAACAACTATCGCTATTGACACACGATTATAACCAGCACTGCTGCTACTACCATTACCAACGAAGGTTTCGTCGCGCCTTCTAACAACAACAACTATCGCTATTGACACACGATTATAACCAGCACTGCTGCTACTACCATTACCAACGAAGGCTACATCGCGCCTTCTATCAACAACAACTATCGCTATTGACACACGATTATAACCAGCACTGCTGCTACTACCATTACCAACGAAGGCTTCGTCGCGCCTTCTAACAACAACAACTATCGCTATTGACACACGATTATAACCAGACCAGCACTGCTGCTACTACTATTACAAACGAAGGTTTCGTCGTGCCTTATAACCACAATAACAACAACTAACAACAATCTGCCATCTTCACCCCAAGGACAGCTCGTTATTATTCTGTGTTATTTATTAGAAAATAAATTGTTGAGTTCGTTCAAATCTTAATCCTGTGTTGTCTATTCTTTTTGCTTGTCACCATACGCTTCGTAACATAACAATTTTAAACAGCGTATTTTACTCTATCTAATCATTTAAATTGCAATCGTTTTAAAACAATTATGTCTTCTTTTCAGAGCATTGAATACAAAATGGAAAAAAAGAAGCAAATTCACATAATTTTCTTATTTCAATTCAAGCTAGGCTGAAAAGCTGCTGAAACAGCTCACAATATCAACGAAGCATTTAGCCAAAGAACCAGTACTGAACGTACAGCACAATGGTGGTTTAAGAAATTTCATATTGGCGACAAGAGTTTTGGAGATGATGAGCGTAGTGGTCGGCCATCGGATGTTGACAACAATCAATTAAGAGCCTAAGTCGAAGTCAATCCACACACAACTGTTTGAGAACTTGTTTCTGAATTAGACGTAATGTATACTACGATTTCCAACCATTTGGGAGAGATTGGGAGGAAAAAACTTGATAAATGGATGCTTCACGAATTGAAGAACAGCCAAAAGAAACGCCGTTATGAAGTGTCATCTTCCTTTCTTTTACGTAACAAGAATGATCCGTTTCTCGACTGGGTTGTGATTTGTGATAAAAACTGGGTTCTTTATAACAACCGGAAACTCTTAACTCAGTGGTTAGATGCCAACGAAACTCCATGACACTTCCTGAAGCCATGCACTAAAAGAAGGTCATGCTGACTGTTTGGTGGTCTACAACTGGTCTCATCCATTACAGTTTTTTGAATGCAGGCGAAACCATTACAGCAGAGAAGTACTGTCAACAAATGGATGAAATGCATCAGAAACTTCGACAACAACACCCAGCATTAGTCAGCAGAAAAGGTCCAATTCTCCTCCACGAAAATGTCTGACCGCACGTTGCTAAACCGACCCTACAGAAGTTGAATGAATTGGGCTATGAAACTCTACCTCATTGATTCTGATGGTGCTTATTTCGATCAATAAATTATTCGTTGAGCCAAGATAAGTTCATCTGAATTTAAAAGTTAAAAACCGCAAGAACTCTCTTGTTAACCTGATTTATATGTATTTTGGTTCAGTTTTTTCTGTTTTAAATGGCATATCTACCCATTTTGCTCATTACATGCTGAAGCAATAACTATTGGAAACGATTCTATAACGAATAATGCATAGAAAATTATTTGCATGTTTCAAACTGTTGTCTTCATCTTGATTGTTGCTATGTTCACAACGTTTCGGCTGTTGTGCTTTCTAGCCTTCTTCTGTTCTCTTTTGTTGTGGTCTGTAATCTTTTGGTAATTCCAAACTAAACTTAGGTTTACTTTTGGCAGCCTCGTAACTCTTCCCTCCCACCTATTTTGTCATTTTAGTTCTGAGATTCCATGAGTGATGTTTCTGACAAAGGGGAAACAGTTACTGTTTTCTGGATCAGATATTGTTTGAGTTGGTGATATGTTGAGATGGTAAATCCTCTTGTAATATTTATCATCATTCAACTGTTAATTGTTCCATCTCATTAACCTTTATCCTTGAGTAGATTTTGGTTTTGATAAGTAATGATTCATTAGCAAAAAAACAAAAACACAATTTTTTTTTTTACTCATTGCAAGGAGAAGTAGTCATTACATTTAATTCAAACCACTCGATTATCAGGGTTAATAGGATGGAATGATTATCAGCTGAAAAATGAAGAATGCTATGGGAGCACTAAATTTAATCTGTGGAATGAACTAAGTTTGATTAATTATGGGATGGCAAGTATTGATAATTACTGTTATAACTGATATAAATTATTTTAAAGAAAATTAGCTAAAAACAATTTATTCAGTTTTGACTTATCTGTTTATAAAAAAATGTACATATTTGATATGAAATATAAGCATTTTAAGTTGTCATAAAGGCAGAACGTTTTTTAGCCTTGGTAGGCAATCACCTAGAGATGATGTCTTGATAAAAGCACTGCTCTTCATCACCACACTGGTTTGGTTTCAAAGGACATCTTGCATATAAAAAAAAAATCTTGCCTCAACTAAAGAAATGATTTCCAAAGAAAATCTGTTGCATTTCAGGTTATGCAGTTTGAATAATGACCTAACCAGAGATATGTCAGTTTGAAAGTCAATTTCTTTAAGGGATCAAACACATGCTAGCATGTACAATGGACGTTAAACTAAATATGATGACGTAACTATAGGTTTTGAGCAAAGTAGCCATTTTCTTCAACCACAGGAAGTAAGGTCGGTAATGTAAGCAAGTAGCTAAAGAAAATGGCTACTTTGCTCAGAATCCATATTTACGACAACTTAAAATGGTTATATCCCCTATTAAATATTTTTTTATAGAAATCGCTTCAGACAAGGCATGAAGCCCCTTGATGTAAAGAGCTAAAAAAATATTACTTCAAGGTCAAAAACTTGAAAAACGGCAATTTCTTCTTTCTTTGTCAGAAACACCACTCATTGAATGTGAGGCCTAAAGGACAAAATAAGGGAAGTAAGAGTTACACAGCTTCTGATTTTAATCCGTTTTAATTAATAAGTAGGTAAATCAAAACAAATTTCTTTTGACAAATTTCCCAACTGTATTTACTTTTAAAAAAATGATTTAAGTCAGTAATAGTAATGATTAGCTAAGTATTTGCAGACACTGGATTTGAAGACGACTACGTTGTAATCTGCAGGGAAGCAGTAATATCTTCTACAGAAGGGAGTTACTTGCAAAGATGTTCTGTGCATGAAAATTTAAAATTCTACCTGACGCTATGCAAAAAAGATTTCATGGGCATGGAATATGTGCCTACATTAAGGATGGCTTCCCGTGTGGCAGGGATATCTCTAGAGAAGATCCTAATTTACCCTATATGTGCTTCAGGGTTGCACTTGCTAACACCACTGCATTTATATTTTCCCTCTATAGGCCCCACAACAGCGGAGTTACTATCTTTAAGAGCATATCTGAGAAAATAGACCACATACTGTCTTCACATCCCTCGGCTAACATCCACATCTGTGGTGACTTTAACGTCCATAACGTGGAATGGCTGACTCATTCAAATAAGACAGATGATGAGGGGAGGTTTTGTCATGATTTTGCCATTGCTTATGACCTCACTCAGATTGTTCGTGAACCCACCCGTGTGCCCGATACACCCGGTCAATATGCAAGCCTTCTAGACCTTTTTCTCTCAACTTCCCTTGAGCTTTGTTCATGTTCCGTTCATTCTCCTCTAGGATCGTCCGACCACTCCGTCGTATCAGTTAAGATAAAAACGAAATGTAAGAAGCCCCCAGACGTACCCCTTCACCGTACTGTATATCAATACTCTATGGCTGACTGGGATAGCTTCCGTACATTCATATCTGATTTACCTCTGCACTCCATGTTTAAAAAGGAAGTGTCCTCTATAGTATCAGATCTGGCCGAATGGTTAATTGTAGGCATAGACCAATTCATACTATCTAAAAAATTCCAACAAAAACCTAAAAGCCAGCCATGGTTCTCCCCCGAATGTGCTGCTGCTATCGCGCACAGAAATAACTTTTTCCATAGCTACCAATGTAATAGATGCACTGAGACTAAAGCTGCCTTCAGGACTGCCAGCAACCACTGTAAAAGAGTAATAAAAAATGCAAGAGAGCTATATGCCCAGTCTGTTAAATCCAAGGTAGCTGATCAGCGGCTTGGTTCCCACCAGTTTTGGCAAATAACAAATAGGATCCTGAACAGAAGTGTGCGTTCTATCCCAACCATTATCAATGGACCAGAGGTCATCTCGTCAGCGTCAGACAAGGCCAAACTATTTGCAAAGAACTTTGCAGCTAATTCTACCCTATGCGACGAAGGCCATCAACTCCCCGTATTTCCTCCTATAACACAGAACAAGCTAGGTAACATACAAATATCTGTGCATGAGGTCGCCAAGCTAATTAAGAACCTAGATTCCAGTAAAGCAACTGGCCCTGATGGCATCTCAATTATAGTGTTAAAAAAGCTTCAACCAGAACTTGCTCCCATACTTATGAAACTGTTTAAGCATTGCCTTAAGGAGAAGTGCTTTCCGACTCCCTGGAAAACCTCATCAGTTTGCCCTGTATTTAAGAATTCAGGTGATAAGTCATCTCCCTCTCAGTACAGACCAATAAGTCTCCTGTGTGTTATGAGTAAGTTGCTGGAATCCATATTAAATAGAGAAATAGTCAACCACCTCAGCAGGAATAACCTTCTTAGTGACACACAATATGGTTTCCGCTCTGCAAGATCTACCTCAGATGTGCTGATGGTTATATCCCACGGGATTAGTGAATCTCTTGACAAAGGCTTCTTTTCTAGGGCAATTGCTCTTGACATATCAAAGGCCTTCGACAAGGTATGGCATAAGGGTCTACTTCACAAGATTTCCAGCTACGGTATAACTGGAAATGTTTTCTCAATCATTAAATCATTTCTCTCCGATAGGCTCATAAGAATAGTGGTAGATGGACAAAAATCGGAGGCCTGCAATATAAATGCTGGAGTCCCCCAGAGGTCAATCCTAGGCCCAACTCTCTTCCTGATCTACATCAATGACCTCCCTAAACACATACTTAAATCATTCGTTGACATCTATGCTGATGACACGACCATCTACGGCAACACATCAAAGGCTGTAAATGACAAAGTTCTCTCTGATTCTCTCTCCTCTGATCTCGAGCGCGTGGTTCAGTGGGGGAAGATGTGGCTGGTTACCTTTAATGCATCTAAAACCAAACTCCTATCCTTACATCATCAACGCTCTGATCCCCATCTGGCATCAATTGTGATGGATGGCTCTCGTCTGGGTAAGGCCCCGTGTTTTGACAAGCTTCTGGGTTTGACCTTTACTCCTGATCTGAAATGGAACACGTACATCAAGTCTGTTGCCAAGGTCGCTGGAAAGATGGTGGGATCCTTCTACCGCTCCAGAAGATATCTCACTACTGATGCAATTCTCTATCTATATAAAAGCCAAGTACGTCCAAGGATGGAATACTGTTGCCATATCTGGGCAGGAGCTGCTAAAAACAGCCTATCCTGCCTTGACAGAGTACAAAATAGACTTCGTGGCTTAGTGGGGGATGCCCTTTTCTTTACCCTGCAACCTCTCTCCCACAGAAGAGACGTTGCGAGCCTATCCTTGTTTTATCGTTATTTCCATGGCAGGTGCTCGTCTGAACTCCAATCTCTGGTCCCCCCTCACCAATCTTTCATGAAAAACACCCGTCTAGCTGAATCCACTGTGAAAAATTTCCCCCACTCTATATCTGTGCCTAAGTCAAAACGCGGATTCCATGAACAAAGCTTCTTTCTTAGAACTGCACGCCTGTGGAACTCTGTTTCGTCTGCCTGCTTCCCACCGGACTACAACTTGGATGTCTTCAAGTCCAATGTTAACAAATTCCTAATGAACCACCCCCTTAAGTAAACACTTCATCAAATCTCCACACTAACGTAATGTACTTGCAATAACCCTTATCCCTGAGTGGCTTCCGGGCCTTGATAAGTGGTGATCACTGTGTAAAAAAAAAAAAAAAAAAAAAAAATTTGTGGTATAAACTAGTATTAATAATGTCAGGGATTCAAAATGATTATCTTCTATATAAATAAAACAGTAGATGTATGTATATATGTATGTATGTATGCATGTGCTTAACTGATAAACTCGTAAACTACTAGTCACATAACACTTAAATCACTGAAATTAACAGGAAATAGTAATCATACACCAAGGATGGTTTATAACAAGTAAAATCTTTGGATGAATGAATAACATATACAGTAGTTGGCAAGTTAAAATGCAAAATGCAGATGGGACCCAAGTAATTTTCTTTTTTTAAAGTTTTAAAATCAGTACTATATATATATATATATATATATATATATATATATATATATATATATATATATATATATATATAATTATTTTTTACTGTAATAATTAAATACCTACAGACACTAGTGTTTCATCCTTTCAGGAATCTTCAGTGCAGGGTGCCACGATTACTACCAGTCGAACGATTCGAACCCCGTATCACGAGACATCTCTGGTTCGATTAGCGGAGACCTAATCCATTCGGCTACCATTAACCGCTTGAAATAACATTGAATTTTTAAACATCTTAATTTTAAGTGTTCATTTACGCCAGACAGACAGTGATCTAATCGTTATACAATGATCTACGCATAAGAGCTAAATTGACCGACTTTTAATTCAACTGAAAATGCTCAACGATAAGAAACGAATTTCTTAAAGGGGCTGTCATAATATATATATATATATATATATATATATATATATATATATATATATATATATATATATATATATATATATATATATATAAGCATATTTTATGACAGGCACCCGCCGTATTGCTAGCTTGTGAATAAAAGATATCATTTTTTTGATTGAAACTTTTTATTTGTTAAAATCTAATTTTACAAATTTTAGTCTGAAACTGGTAGAAAATAAAAGTTGTTATTCGCTAAGTGAAGGATCAACATCACTCTGAGAAGCTAAATACATGGAAATGAGATGAGATATTTCATGTTACTTTCAGGATTCTCCCTGTTGACTGACTGTGATTCCCAAAGAGACCAAAATAATTCTTCAGGAAACAGTTGGAATCAATGCATCCTGTGCAACCAAATCACATAGCAGGGACATTTCTCCACAAGAGAAAATCAGTTTTTATTTATAATTGCTACAAAAATGTCTCTATTTACTTGACACCCCAGAAGGGCAGAGGTTGTTTTTAATGTGAGATGAAAATAGCTTTCCAAAATGGGCCACTCTGAATTGGGAGAAAATTTTAAAATGTTTTAATCTACAAAGATTTCTTTTACAGTGATCAGAAACAGAACAGATGAAGGGTAGTATCAGAACATATACTACACTTTGCTCCTAGTTTAAAGGCTTAGGATACGATTTGTTTTAACGATAAATTAATTTTGACAAAAAAATATCATTTTTACTGCATAATTTTCAGTAAAAATAAATTCTTAATCTATATATATAGGTTAGGAGCCTTGACTGTCGTAAAGACAGTCGGGTTTCAATCCTGGCTTGAAGTAGTTGACTGTCTAGCTGCTGCTGCACTGATGAGCTGTGAAACAGCGAAACAGTACTGTATATATATATATATATATATATATATATATATATATATGACACCATATTTTAATCTATTTCAATTAAATATATATTTAAAAACGTATTCATCAGGTAATGGGTATTGTTTTAATCGCCATTCTTTCACGTAAACAAATTTATTTCTAAAATTGTTCAAGTGAGTTGAAAACGAGTTACTTCCCTTAGATCAATGTAATTTCTCGCAAATAATCGCTGTAACGATTTGTTTATAACTTTTTTTTATCATGGCTTGAAATCTAAAAAATATATCTTTAAATTATTATAATCCTTACATGTTGATCCTCTCCAATTAATCTCATCTACTAAACCAATAAAAATATTAAGTTAATTTATAACAAAAAATTAAAATAAATTAGAAGTTATCAATGTTAACGCTCTTTCTGTTTTTCTCTATTTCTCTTCCCACGAAGAATGATTAATGATTATTGTTGTTGTTGTTGTTATTATCAATAATAATAATAATAATAATAATAATAATAATAATAATAATAATAATAATAATAATATCATCAGATATTAAAAAAAATAATAATAATCTTTTCTAACAATCCATTAAGAAATTGCATTCCTAAAAAGAAGATTTTTGGCGTTGTTGGTTACACATTGGCTATTAAATAGTTAAATCTCACAGACAAATAAAAAATCGATAAGTCATAAATATTTCATCTTAATAACAATTTTAAAATCTGTACATCTATTTAAAAAAAAAAAATACCATATTTTAATCCATTTCAGTCAAAGAAAAATGTCTGCATTGTAAATGACACTCTGAAATATTAGTGAAGTGAAAAACAAAACTATCAGATTTATCTCCCTTTTAATAAGAACAATGGGAATTTCTTTCTTTTTTTTTTTTTTTGAAGTCTCCCCAGTATTTTAAAGCTTCATATATGAATTTAAGTCTAAACGTATTTTTTTAATTATATCTCGCTGTACTTTTGTTCGAAACTTACAAAATATTCATAGAAAAAGCTTGATTCATATACTTTTAACGCTTTACAATTTATGCCATTCAGTAGAGAAACTTCATGTGACTGAGAGTGAGACTCAGCAGACTCACATGTTAAGATAAACTTTTAAAAATATTCAGTTTTTCGCAATAGTTTCGTTTTCATTCATGTTTTGTTTTTTTTAATCAGATAATACATTTTTTCATGAAGGGCAAAGGACTGTTTGAAATATTAAAATTTACATTATAATAGTACCTTCTGCTTGTACAGTGATAAAACTTCTCAAATGCACTTGTGAGGGTGTGAACTGGTCAAAATCGGACTGTTACTTCTTTAATTATACTTTTTGATTACAAAACCTATCTAAGAACACTCCCAGACACAATAAGTAAAAAATATACAAATATTATTGTATAATTATATAAAACTGTGTGAAATTTGTTAAAAATCGGCCCAGCTGTTTTAGTGTTCACACCCACATACACAAAGTGCCTTTTATGTGTGTGTGCATATATATATATATATATATATATATATATATATGAGAGAAAATTAGAAGAAAAAAAAACAATTTTATAAAAATATACATTAATACATATAAATTTAATCATTGATCCAATAGTGAGATTACATCAATTAAAGGGTGCAAGATATATATACTCTTTATACCGAGGTATTTCGAAGCCTAATACTTCTCATCAGAAGAGGAGAGAACGTGTTAGATAACATTCCTATGTTACATAACTACGTTTTTTTTCTTTTTCATTGTAAAAAGAAATTTTTTCTTATTTTTTATTTTTATTTTTTATTTTTATTTTTTATAATTGTATATTTTTTATTCTTTATTCCTTATTTTTTAATTATTTTAATTTTTTAAATCATTTTTTTGTCTTAATTATTTTACAATTTATACTTTGTTTGATATTGCTTTGTAATTCTATTGCCTTTTCTGATAAATACTGACCTAACTTCCAGCCTCTATTTCAAGAAATCACCCTCTCTATTTATACCCTCTAATTCCATATGATTATAAGAGCATCTATCTTTACATCTTATCACTTCCTTCCTCTAGTGTTTCTCCATATTAAATGTATATTTCCATATATGAATGCACATACTGAACACATACCTCATAGTCTAACATGGCAAACCCCTTAACCACATTATATACATATCCACTATGTGATAACCACAATTTTTATCATAGGATAAAGATTGTGGTTATCACATTAATCACTGTAGTTCTCCTATCTTCCTCCCTCCACATTTGCCATGTTTTATCATCTTCTTATCACACCCCATCATTTCGTTCCTAATATAGTTATTGCTAGACGTCATATCTCTATTATGTTATCAAGCATGTTCTGTCTTCTTCTGATGAGAAGCATTAGGTTGCAAAATACCTAGGTATAAAGAGCATATTTATCTTGCACTCCTAATTGATGTAATTTCCCTATTGAATCAATAATTAAATTTATATGCATTAGTATATATTTTTATATTGTTTTTATTTTCTTTTTTTTTTTTCTATATAAGCTCCACCTCAATTGTTGAGTTTTGCATTATCCTGATAAATATCCTCTTAAAGAATTTTTCTAATTCTTTTTTCATAAATGAAATGTCCTTAAGTCGGTTTTATCTTTTTACCTTTATATTTGTATAATGCAGGCTTTTCTTCTTTCTGATGAGAAGTACTTAGCTTCGAAATGCTATGGCCTAAAGAGTTTTTTCCCAATCATTTTCGTCCTTATTAATCTGATAATGTAATAAAGTTCTATATATAACTATACTCCTTATGTTTTTAATTTAATTTATAAATTGCTCCTTTTAAGCTTTCTCTATTCTGATAGGTTTGTTTTATTATCTACATCAATAAAACAGTGTATGTATGTATGTATGTATGTATGTATGTCTCGAAATATTTAACTGATAAACTATTAAACTATTGGTCACATAACACTGAAATTACCAGGAAATAGTAATCATACACTAAGGATGGTTTATAACAAGTAAAATCTTTATTTGAATTTGAATGGATGAATAACGCGTGCAGAAATATGTTGGCAAGTTGAAATGCAAAATATTAATTTCAACTTGCTGACATATTTCTATTAGTTCTGCACATGCACAAATTCATTCATAACTTGAAGTGGTTTAATTTTAAATCTTATCTATCTGTTGATAGCTTAAACAATAGGGAATGCAGCTGGAGTACTAAATGTTTTGACTTCAATTGTAACTTATAGTACCCAAGTAATTTTAAAAAAAACTTTTGACATCATTACTATGTATTAGATATAATATAATATTCAATAGAGAATTGGTTTTATAATTATAAATCTGCATGAATTGAAATATATTTAAGCGTATTTTACAATTGGGCAAGGTCGGCTACCCCTGCTAAGTGTAATGTTACAGTGGGGGAGGGATTTTGTCTTTCGTGATTATATCTCATTATGTGCTTCTTATTACTTGTGTATCTATGCATATCTATGTATGTGGTCATGATACCTCCAGTGTGCGTGCATATATATATATATATATATATATATATATATATATATATATATATATATATATGATGATAAAGTCACCATACCTTTTTTCTGTTTGTTGGTCTTCTCTGATCAATTCTTCCCATCACTGGTCAATGCTGTAAGATAAAATCTGACGGAAATATAACGCCGATTTTCTGGCATAGATTACTTTATTTGTCTACAAGTGAACTGGTGGAGGTATTGCATTGTTGACTCAAGCTTTCTTTTTGCATTTCCTTTTTCTCCAATGCATTTTCGCATCCAACTCGACATGTCTGGTTTGCCCAAAATCAGAAACCAGACTGCACTCGCATGCGAGCGAATAGATATCTTCCTCTTGTTTTTCATATTTGCTTTCTTTCTTTTTTGTGTTTTCTTTTATATAAACTAAATGGCATTTCAAGTGACACCGTTGACTCTAGCTACAACATTTGACATACGTCAACCATAACTTTTTGAATTCTTTTTGCACTAACTAACCTGCACAGCAAAATCGCAATTTTCAACGTGCCGGCATAACCTGGGATAGATTATATATCACTAGTTGAAAAATATTTTTTCAGGCTCATTTATTATATATATATATCTGATATAGTTACTAATCCCATACACCACTCGAGCAGCTCCTCCATCTACAATCATACAACTAGTAATAATAATAATAATAATAATATTAATGAGAATAATAATATTTCTCCTAACAGTCATCCTAACACTAACAACACTCATTATCCCCTCCAAAATAGTCCTCATACAGACATTGTCCCAGCATTTGTTGAACACTATGAACAAAATTCAAACCATTTAACTAATACAAATCAGCAAATTAATATTAATACCAGACCTCGAGCTTTTAATAAAGTACATGCATATATCGGCGCTACTTCAACATTAATTAAGAAAAGAATATCAAACCACATTTCTTCTTTTAATAACCATAATTCTAATAATAACCAAAGAACTTCTCTAACCACTTTAATTAAAAAACTTAACTCTAACAATACCCCCTTCTCAATCAAATGGACTATCATAAAAAAGTTAAGTCTTATACTCCAGGCTCTAAGTCATGTCGCCTCTGCACAACCGAAGCTATAACTATAATTACTTCCCCTCAAAGTAACAATATAATAAATTCTAAAAATTAACTGATCTCTTTCTGTAAACATAAGTCCAAATTTAATCATGGCAATTTTGAAATTACATAGTTATTACTTTTACCTTTTATATAGATATAAAAAAAATTTTCTTTAACTTTATCGTTTTTTTACATACTTCTTAATACTTTATAATTTAATATTCCTTTATTTTAATTCTTTATCTCTTCTTTGTATGGCCGGTTTTTTATCTGCATTTTCTGCTTTATTCTTTAAACTTTCCTATCTATATAATATATCAATCTACCCACACTTTCATATCTTGTATGTATATTTACTTATATTTTACTATGTGCATTTATTTACCTTTTTTTCTTGCTTTTTCCTGAATTTGCAGATACCGGCCATTCTCTCCCCTTAAATAATTTTTATTTTTTATTTTATATTTCATATTTTATTTTTTATTTATTTATTTATTGTTTATTTATTATTCATTTTCTATTTATTTATTGATTTATTTATTTATTTATTTATTTTCCATTTAGTGTCTTCTAACAACTCTTGCTGACCTTTTTTTAAGTGATGACCTGTACATTTCAGATGACCTATATTATTTTGCCCTATATATTTTTTTCGTGCCTTTAACATTTCCTGTCTGGGTCATTTTGACATTTGTTTCTCTATTTTATATTTAACTCTATCACCATTTTTTTTATCCTCTTTTTCTTCCCTGATCTTTCTTATTTATATTTATATCTTGGCAGTAGAGTGAAAAGCATATCTTATTTTTCTTTTATTAATATTATTGGAATTTTTTCCTTTTTTCCTTGTACACATTTTTGTGAATTTTTCCATGGATTTCTGCCTTTGGATTATTATGGACCATCTTCTCCCAATTATGGGATTTCCTTGGATTTTACTTGTGCAAATGGAAATTAAATTAACTTTCTTGAAGTTATATATTTGGATTTTACCATCACTGGATTATTTATCTTCCACCAGACTATCCATTCATGTGTAATCACCTCTTTCTTCACCATATTCTCTCTGCTTCACTTTTTTTGTTTTCAAGTAAGATCTTTGACTTACTTGTTGTTTCATCAAATACTTTTGCTTGCAAAATCCGATCCCGCATTTTGCTAATTCCTACCCTCTGATGAGAAGGAAAGTATTTCTTCGAAACTCTGTGCATTAAGGACTATCCACTTATTAAGTGGTTCCTTTTCAGATTAAATATGTTTTTAACTCATTTCAAAGTATGTTTATTAACTGTTTGCTCGTATTATAAGCTCTATCTCCTATTTGGTTTTATCGAGCTTTTACATCTTGCTGAGATAACTTTATAAATATTAATTCTTTAATATTTATAATATACTTTAATTTTACCATCTTGGATCATTTTGGTAAATTTAATTGTAATTTTTATTTTATATATATATCTATATATCTATATCTATATATATATATATATATATATATATATATATATATATAAAATGGAAGTGGTGTGGTCTAATAGCTATAGACACATACTTTTAGCTGAGCCTGCCAGACTTAAGCGCTGTTATAGTTACTTCATCACTTTTACTAATATTCTTAGGAAAAGGTACGAATCCATATATTATTCCTCCTGCTATGGATTAAATAGTGTTCGAACATGTTTTCCCACACATATACACACCCACACGTACACACGCACGTACGCACACACACATGCACGCATATACACATACACATCCTCATACACACACTCACATTCATGCGCATACACACACCCGAGCTGTGACGTCACTTCCTTTTAAGTGAAAACCAGACATGCACACCCAGAACACTAACTCCAGTATAAAAGTCAACAAAACATGTTAACTTCCCTTTTTTCGTCCGGACCAGCGTTCGACCTGCTGAGTCGACGAACCGACCGCGGCTCTAATGTCACTCAATCTCCCCTTCGCTTTGGTCCATCAAAACAGACATGTGCGCGACGCTCTACTGAGCTTAACCCTCTCTTTCTACAGGCCAGCTTGCCACTTCGCGTTTCTCTATTGCATTCCCCTTTTCCTTCCACGCGCGTAGCCGTCAATGGCTGAATGAACACATGTACACCGAAGACTTTCATTTCTCAACAGAAAATAAACGACATGTTTATTTTATTCCAGCATTTGAGTTCTTTGTTTCCTTCATTCAATTCGTTTCATTATTTTTTCTTGTAGCAAGTTAGGGTATTTTATATCCTGGTCCGCAACAATAGTAAGGTGGATTAGTTTCCATGTGTGTGAAAAGAGAGGAGGAATCGTATAGGATTGAGCTTCTATTTTTATGTTTTATATTTCGTTTTAGTAAAGTACTTTTTAATTTTATTTTGGTAAACTATTTAATTAAAATTGTTAATTTGTATTTCATTTCACTGAGCTATTTTTCATTCTATATTTGTTGTTTTATTTGCTTATGGGCTTTTGTGTTTGTTGATTTTATTTGTTATATATTTAGTGTTTTACTTTTGTTTTTTTAAATTTTTATTAATTTATTTGTGTATTTTAGTATTTCGAATTGTTTTTTTTAGTTAGCTTAACAAAAATTTATTTTCATGTTAGCATTTAAATCTAAGTTCTAATCTTTGTTTAATAGTTTTGTAGTTATTGCTATTTTCTCTTTTAAGCATAGCCTGCAGAAATTGTTGTTATAAGTTGGTACTATTTTCTGGTTTTCCATGTATTTTTTGCTGTGTTTGGTTTCAATCTTTTAATGTACTTAAACAGTGAATTTTATACCCCCCCCCACACACTAAATTCTAAAGGAGACCAAACATTCAGCCATGTTACACTTCTGAGTATGCCATTGTCATTGCTCACAGAAACCATTGTTTCAGTTGCTATCAACAGAATAGATGCTCAGAAACTAAATCCATAATTGCTGCAAATGGTTTATAGTAAATGCAAAAGATTCTATTTCTTAATATGTTAAATCCAAAGTTGTTGAGAAGAGACTTGGTTTCTGAATGTTTTGGAGAATGACAAACAGGATAATGAACAGATGTAAAACTTTTATTTTAACCATCATTAATGGAACAAAAGTAATTTCCTCAGAATTTGACAAAGCCAACTTTTTGCAAAGAACTTTGTTTCAAATGCCATCCTTTGTGATAAGAGCCACCGACTTTCAGTATTTTTCCCTATGACTGAAAAGAAAATATTCTAATTGATATCCATATATCTGTCCGGAATATTGCCAAATTGATTATGAACATTGATTTCAACAAGGCAACTGATCTTGACAACATTCAAGTCATTATGTAGTGTTACCCCTAGCTACTGGTAGTATATATTGGCAATAGTCATGTTTTTGAAAAGTGCCAAGAACAATGCTAACAATTAATATGCATGTACTTAAATTGACAAATGAAAAAAGATGAATAAAAGCATGAATGTTATGAATGGGTCATCAGTTAGCAAGCACTAACTCAACAATTAGGATTTTAGGAATGAAATGAGAAAACGTGATTTAACAAACAAAATATATTTATATCAACAATTTTGCATAGTAAATGTAAAATATACTTTGAAAAAACAAAGTTTATTGAGAAATTTTAAAGTTCTTAAATAAGAAGTAAACAAAAGCGTCAGAAAGTTTGTTTCTTTTCTTTTTTTTTACATGGGGATCACCACTTATCAAGGCCTGTAAGCCACTCGGGGATAAGGGTTATTTTGTGTACAATAATCAATGGGATAATATCGTAGTAATAGTTGGTATTGGAGATTTGATAAAGCGTCTTACTTAAGGGGACGATTAATCAGGAATTTGTTTATGTTGAACTTGAAGACGTCCAAATTGTAGTCAGGTGGGAAACCGGCAAATGGAAGAGAATTCCACAGGCGTGCACTTCTCAGAAAAAAGCTATGTTCATGGAATCTACGTTTTGATTTAGGCACAGATAAAAAGTGGGGGAAATTACTGACAGTGGTTTCAGCTAGACGGGTGTTTATCATGAAGGATTGGCGAGGGGGGACCAGAGATTGGAGCTCGGACGAGCACTTGCCATGGAAATAACGATAAAACAAAGACAGGCTCGCAACGTCTCTTCTGTGGGAGAGAGGTTGCAGGGAAGAGAAGAGAGCATTCCCCACTAAGCTACGAAGTCTATTTTGTACTTTGTCAAGGCAGGATAGGCTGTTTTTTGAAGCTCCAGCCCAGATGTGGCAGCAGTACTCCATCTTTGGACGTACTTGGCTTTTATAGAGATAGAGAATTGCATCAGTAGTGAGATATCTTCTGGAGCGGTAGAAGGATCCTACCATTTTCCCAGCATCCCGGGCAACAGACTTTATATACGTGTTCCATTTCAGATCAGGAGTAAAGTTCAAACCCAGGAGCTTGTCAAAACATGAAGCCTCCCCAAGACGAGAGCCATCCATTTCAATTAATGCTAGATGAGGAAAAGAGCGTTGATGATGTAAAGTTAGGCACTTGGTTTTAGATGCATTAAAAGTAACCAGCCACGTCTTCCCCCACTGAACGACGCGCTCAAGATCAGAGGAGAGGGAATCAGAGAGAGCTTTGTTATTTATGGCCTTTGATGTGTTGCCGTAGATGGTCGTGTCATCAGCATAGATGTCAACGAATGAATTTAGTATGTGTTTTGGGAGATCATTGATGTAGATCAGGAAGAGAGTTGGGCCCAGGATGGACCCCTAGGGGACTCCAGCATTAATACTGTGGGCCTCAGATTTCTGCCCATCAACCACTACTCTTAGAACCTATCAGAGAGAAATGATTTAATTATTCAGAAAACATTTCCAGTTATACCGTAGCTGGAAATCCTGTGAAGTAGGCCCTTATGCCAAACCTTATCGAAGGCCTTTGATATGTCAAGAGCAATTGCCCTAGAAAGGAAGCCTTTGTCGAGAGATTCACTAATCCTATGGGATATAGCTGTTAGCACATCTGCTGTAGATCTAGCAGAACGGAAACCATATTGCATGTCACTAAGGAGGTTATTTCTGCTGAGGTGGTTGACTACTTCTTTATTTAATATGGATTCCAGTAACTTACTCATGACACACAAGAGACTTATTGGTCTGTAGTGAGAGGGGGATGATTTATCACCTGAGTTCTTAAATACAGGGCATACTGGCGAGGTTTTCCAGGGTGTTGGAAAGCACTTCTCCTTAAGGCAACGTTTAAACAGTTTTGTAAGTATGGGGGCAAGTTCTGGTCAAAGCTTTTTCAACACTATAACTAGAATGCCGTCAGGGCCAGTTGCTTTACTGGAATCAAGGTTCTTGATTAGTTTGGCGACCTCGTGCACAGATATTTGTATGTTGGATAGGGTGTTGTCTGTTGTAGGAGAAAATATGGGGAGTTGATGCCCTTCATCGCAGAGGGTAGAGTTAGCTGCAAAGTTCTTGGCGAATAGTTTGGCCTTGTCTGATGCTGATGAGATGACCTCAGGTCCACTGATGATGTTTGGGATGGAACGCACGCTTCTGTTCAGGATCCTGTTTGCTATTTGCCAAAACTGGTGGGAACCAAGCCGCTGCTCAGCTACTTTGGATTTGACGGACTGAGCATATAGCTCTCTTGCATTTTTTATTACTCTTTTACAATGGTTGCTGGCAGTCCTGAAGGCAGCTTTAGTCTCAGTACATCTATTACGTTGGTAGCTATGGAAAAAGTGATTTCTGTGCGCAATGACAGCAGCACATTCTGGGGAGAACCATGGCTGGCTGTTAGGTTTTTGCTCGAACTTTTTGGATGGTATGAATCGGTCTATGCCTACAGTTAACCATTCGGTAAGGTCTGATACTATAGAGGATACATCCTTTTTGAACATGGAATGCAGAGGTAGATCAGATATGAATGTACGGAAGCTATCCCAGTCAGCCTTAGAGTATCGATATACAGTACGGTGGAGAGGTATATCTGAAGACTTATTACATTTCATTTTTATCTTAACTGATACAACTGTGTGATCGGAGGATCCCAGGGGAGATAGGACGGAACATGAACATAGCTCAGGGGAAGTTGTGACAAAAAGGTCTAGAAGGCTTGCATACTGACCAGTAGTATCGGGCACATGGGTGGGTTCATGAACAATCTGAGTGAGGTCATAAGCAATAGCAAAATCATGACAGAACCTCTCCTCATCATCTGTTTTATTTGAGTGGGTCAGCCATTCCACATTATGGATATTGAAGTCACCGCAAATGTGAATAGTAGCCGAAGGATGAGCAGACAGGATGAGGTCAATTTTCTCAGATATACTCTTAAGGACAGTAACCCCGCTGTTGTGGGGGTGATAGAGAGCAAATATGAATGCGGTGGTGTAAACAAGTGCAACCTGGAAGCACATATAAAGTAAAGTTCCATTGTGCGAATGTGTGTGTGTGTGTGTGTGTGTGTGTGTGTGTGTGTGTGTGTGTGTGTGTGTGTGTGTGTGTGTGTGTGAGAGAGAGAGAGAGTTCACATTTGGATGACTGCATTCACTGGAGATATAGTATGAGGCTTAAATGAATTTCAGCAGGGAGCATTCCTGTCTTTTAGGATGAGCGTTGTTGATGTTGAGAGTCAAGGTGCATCATAAGCGTCATCCGCAAGAACTCTGATTTTAATAGACCAAGCCACTCTTATAGGCTTGGTTAATTTCACACAGGATTGTTACTTTTGCAGTGTGAAATGGATTTTTTGTGTTAGAAAATATTTGGAGTTCATACCTTTTTGTGAAACTTATTTACTTTTGACAATGATAAAGAAACTGTTGTGGTGGACTACTTGTGTTACCAATGAATGAACAAATCTATACACAATAAATACCGGAAGACAAAAGTCATAAGGCAGGAGTCGATATCAGGTGGACCAACTAAGGTTGCTCGTCAGCTAAATGAACAACCCTCACTTTTGAATGTAAATGCATTCTGTTATTCTAGTCCCGTGTTCTGTTTTTCTTTGTGATTCCTTAAACAGGGTCATAGCAGAAAGTGAATCCAAATGAAGCAGAAAAATAAATAGTATATCAATTAGAGTCATATAAATAACTTTGTGATTCTGCTACAATTATCCTTAAAAATTTACTGCTGGAACCTGTTCCTATCTTTACAAAGCTATTTAATCATTTCTCAAAAAAAGATACGCTTAACATCTTACAAAATTTCGTCTGCCTGTCCAGTATTTAAAAATACATGTGATTAGTTTCCTTCATCTCATCACAAACTAATAAATCTCTTGTGCTTCCTGAGCAAGTTGTTTGAATCTGTGATAAATCCACAAGTTGTCAATCATTTCAGCAAAAGCAATCTATTTAGTGCCGAGCAATATGGATTTCGTCCTGTAAGATCAATGATCGACATGTTAACTGTAACATTGCATAGGATCAGTGAATCTTTCAATAGAGGCTTTATTTGTAGGATAATAAATCTTGACATATTTGGATAAAATGTTGTTTCACAAACTTGTCAGCAATGGAATATTTGGTAATTTCTTCTCAACCATTAAATTCTTTCTCTTTGATATGTCTATAAAAGTTGTTGTTGATAGGCATAGGAATAGCTTTTCAAAATCTCACCTGACCTTGTGTCTAATGTCCTGCATAGGTAGTAAATAAATTTATAAGTATTAAATGTTTTTTTTTCTAAAGTACAAAGTTTAATATTTACAAGCAAAAGAAAAAATATAATAATAATTGCAACTTACCTAGTAGACGGTTATTGTAAAGATAACCTGATTCTTCTTGAAATGGGAGATGATCGTCATTCGTTGGTACAATCTGATCACAGAAATATTGCCTTATTTCATGAAAATCTGTTTTACGTTGTGAATCCTTATGGAAGCATTCATCTTCATTTAATTGCAATCGAGGCTTTTTTATAACTTTATATTCATTATAGTGCTCGTTTAACTCATCTATCCTATCTGTTTTATCTATATATTCCTCTTTTGTTCCATATAGTATACAATCTATGCTAGATTCAGATCGAGTAGAGATCATATTATCTTTACATAAAGAGGATTGTTTTCTTTTATGATACATAGAATGAGAATCTTGATCTGGGCAATTATAATCAAGATCTTTGTATTGAGAACAATTAATATTTCCTTCTGCTGAGACAGATGTTTTCATTTGAGCTGAGATTTGAGCTGGAATCTGTTTTTGATTTGATTCTATTTCTATACAAACCGAATCATTTAAGTTATTATCATTAGAAACAAAAGATTGAGATTTCTGTTCAGCATAATGACAAGAATGGTTTTCCTCATTTAGATTGTTTAAGCTAATAGTGATTAAGTTCTCATTCAATAAATCAGATTTCAATGGATCGGAAATATTAGCAATGTATTTATTTTCATCTGGCAACGTTAGCACATTCAAAAACTCTTTAGGAAATTGTTCAGTAGGCGTGTAAGTGAGCATCTTACAATTTGTGTCTACTTCTCTTTTATTTATACACAATTCTCTTGTATTTGAATCCAAATTTTGTGTATTTGAATCCAGTTCAGAGGTATTTGGATCCAATTCTCTTGTATTTGAAATCAGGTCTGGTGTGCCTGCATCCAATTCCCTTGAATCTGAATCCAATTCCCTTGAATCTGAATCCAATTCCCTTAGATCCGAATCCAATTTCCTTGGATCCGAATCCAATTCCCTTAAATCCAAATCCAATTTCCTTGCATCCGAATCCAATTCACTTGTACTTGAATCTAATTCTCTTGTATTTGAATCCAGTTTTTGTGTATTTAAATCCAATTTTTGTATATTCATATCCAATTCCCTTAGTTGTGAATCTAATTCACATGTATCTGTATCCAATTTTCTTGTATTTGAATCTAGATTTTGTGTACTTGAATCCAAGTCTATTGTATTTGAATCCGATTCCTTGGTATTCAAATCCAATTCTCTTGTATTTAAATCTAGTTTTTGTGTACTTGAATCCAATTTTTGTATATTCGTATCAAATTCCCTTAGATGTGAATCCAATTTACTTTTATTTGTATCTGATTTCTTAGTATTTGAACATAATCCCCTTATATCTGTATCCAATTCTGTTTTATTTGAATCTGGTTTTTGTGCATTTGAATCCAATTCTTTTTTATATAAATCCAATTCCCTTGTATTTGTATTCAAGTCTCTGGGATTTCTATTTAGGTTTCTTGGATTTGTATCCAATTCTATTTTATCTGAATCCATTTCTTTTGGATTAGACTCTACTTCTCTTGGATTTATATTCAATTTTCTTATACTCTTATTGCATTCACTTATATTTGCATCTATTTTTCTTATATTTCTATCCAATTCTATTGCATTAGAATTCAGTTTTTTTGCATTTGCATCAACTTTTATTGTATTTATATCAAATGCCTTTGATTTTTTATCAATATTTCTATCATTTGTCTCGAATTCTCGTTCATTTGAGTTCAGTTCTCTTGCATTTATATCCATTCCGTCAGGTTGAAAATTCAATTCTCTTAGATTTGAATTAATTTCTCTTTTATTGATATCAAATTCTTTTGGATTTGAATCTAATTCTTTTGTATTTGCATACAATTTGTTTGGATTTGTAGAAAATTGGTTTGGATCTATATCCAATCCATTTATATTTGAGTCAAATTCTCCTGGTTTTGTATTTAATTCTCTTAGATTTGAATCGTGTTCTTCTGGATTTGAATGATATTCTATTTGATTTCTAGACAATTGTATTGCATTCAAATAGACTTTTCTTGCATTTGTATCAATAATTCTTGTATCTGTATTGAAAGGAGTTGTATTTGTATCTAATACTTTTAGATTATAATCGAATTTTCTTGTGTCCATATTTAAATCTCCTGTGTCTGCATTTAAATCTTGTGCATCTTCATACAATTCTTGTGTGTCTGCGTTCAATTCTTGTGTATCTGTGTTCAATTCTCTTTGATTTGTATCCAATTCTTTTGTGCTTGTATCAAATTTAGTCATACTTGCATTCAATTCAATTAACTTCAATTTTACTACTTTTCTTGTAAAAACATCGGATGTATCCATGGAATTTGCATCAGATGGACGAGCAACAAATGTATTTTTACTTGGTAATGTTGGAACGTATAAAGATTCTTCATGCAATTCTTCAATAAAACCGTAAGTAGCAATTCCGCTATTATTGACAACGTTTCTTGTATTTGTATCTAATTCTCCGCTATTTGTATACAATATTCGTGCATTTGAATCGATTTCTCCTTCATTATCATGTAATCCTCTAGTATTTCTATACAAGTCTCTTGTATGTGAATTCAATTCAGTTTTATTTTCATCGGAAAAGTGTGTAACATATTTACTATCATCTGGTAATGTTGGAACATTCAAGTGTTCTAAATGTAATTGTTTAGTAGAATGGTAACAAAGCATTCCATTATTTGCATCACCATTTCTAGTATTTGTAAACAATTCTGTTGTATTTGGAAAATTAGCAACACAATTATTTTCATTAGAAAATGTTGGAGTGTTCAAAGTTTCTTCTTGAAATTGTTCTGTAGAAATATCACCAATCATCCCATTATTTGCGTCCTCATTTCTTGTTTTTGTAGACAATCCTGTTATATTTGGATGTAAGAGATTAGCAACACAATTATTTTCATTAGGAAATGTTGGACTAGTCAAATTTCCTTCTCTGAATTGTTCAGTAGAAATATCAACTATCATCCTGCTATTTATATACTCGGTTATTGTATTTGTAAACATTTTTGTTGTATTTGGATAATTAGCAACACCATTTTCAAAATTATTTTTATTAGAAAATGTTGGACTGTTCAAATTTTCTTCTTGAAATTGTTCAATAGAAATATCACCAATCATCTCATTATTTGTATTATCGTTTCTTGTATTTGTAAACAATTCTGTTGTATTTGGATGTAAGAGATTAGCAACACAATTATTTTCATTAGAAAATGTTGGACTGTTCAAAGTTTCTTCTTGAAATTGTTCAGTAGAAATATCACTAATCATCTCATCGTTTGTTTTGTTATTTCTGGTATTTGTACACAATTTTGTTTTATTTGGATGTAAGAGATTAGCAACACAATTATTTTCATTAGAAAATGTTGGACCGTTACAATTTTCTTCTTGAAATTGTTCAATAGAAATATCACCAATCATCTTATTATTTGTATTGTCATTTCTAGTAATTGTAAACAATTTTGTTTTATTTGGATAATTAGCAACACAATTATTTTCATTCGAAAATGTTGGACTGTTCAAATTTTCTTCTTGAAATTGTTCAGTAGAAATATCACCAATTATCTCATTATTTGTATTATCGTTTCTTGTATTTGTAAACAATTCTATTGTATTTGGATTTAAGGGATTAGCAACACAATTATTTTCATTAGAAAATGTTGGACTGTTCAAAGTTTCTCCTTGAAATTGTTCAATAGAAATATCACTAATGATCTCATCGTTTGTTTTGTTATTTCTTGTATTTGTACACAATTTTGTTTTATTTGGATGTAAAAGATTAGCAACACAATTATTTTCATTAGAAAATGTTGGACTGTTCAAAGTTTTTCCTTGAAATTGTTCAATAGACATATCACTAATCATCTCATCATTTGTATTATCGTTTCTTGTATTTGTAAACAATTTTGTTTTATTTGGATGTAAGAGATTAGCCACACGATTATTTTCATTAGAAAATGTTGGACCGTTACAATTTTCTTCTTGAAATTGTTCAATAGAAATATCACCAATCATCTTATTATTTGTATTGTCATTTCTAGTAATTGTAAACAATTTTGTTTTATTTGGATAATTAGCAACACAATTATTTTCATTCGAAAATGTTGGACTGTTAAAATTTTCTTCTTGAAATTGTTCAGTAGAAATATCACTAATCATCTCATTATTTGTATTATCGTTTCTTGTATTTGTAAACAATTCTGTTTTATTTGGATGTAAGAGATTAGCAACACAATTATTTTCATTAGAAAATGTCGGACTGTTCAAAGTTTCTCCTTGAAATTGTTCAATAGAAATATCACTAATGATCTCATCGTTTGTTTTGTTATTTCTTGTATTTGTACACAATTTTGTTTTATTTGGATGTAAGAGATTAGCAACACAATTATTTTTATTAGAAAATGTTGGACTGTTCAAAGTCTTTCCTTGAAATTGTTCAATAGAAATATCACTAATCATCTCATCGTTTGTATTATCGTTTCTTGTATTTGTACACAATTTTGTTTTATTTGGATGTAAGAGATTAGCAACACAATTATTTTCATTAGAAAATGTTGGACTGTTCAAAGTTTTTCCTTGAAATTGTTCAATAGAAATATCACTAATCATCTCATCGTTTGTATTATCGTTTCTTGTATTTGTACACAATTTTGTTTTATTTGGATGTAAGAGATTAGCAACACAATTATTTTCATTAGAAAATGTTGGACTGTTCAAAGTTTTTCCTTGAAATTGTTCAATAGAAATATCACTAATCATCTCATCGTTTGTATTATCGTTTCTTGTATTTGTAAACAATTTTGTTTTATTTGGATGTAAGAGATTAGCCACACAATTATTTTCATTAGAAAATGTTGGACCGTTACAATTTTCTTCTTGAAATTGTTCAATAGAAATATCACCAATCATCTTATTATTTGTATTGTCATTTCTAGTAATTGTAAACAATTTTGTTTTATTTGGATAATTAGCAACACAATTATTTTCATTCGAAAATGTTGGACTGTTCAAATTTTCTTCTTGAAATTGTTTAGTAGAAATATCACCAATCATCTCATTATTTGTATTATCGTTTCTTGTATTTGTAAACAATTCTGTTGTATTTGGATATAAGAGATTAGCAACACAATTATTTTCATTCGAAAATGTTGGACTGTTCAAAGTTTTTCCTTGAAATTGTTCAATAGACATATCACTAATCATCTCATCATTTGTATTATCGTTTCTTGTATTTGTAAACAATTTTGTTTTATTTGGATGTAAGAGATTAGCAACACAATTATTTTCATTAGGAAATTTTGAAAGACTTTGAAATTTTGGAACATTCGAAGATTCTTCATATAATTGTTCAGTGGACTTGTTAGTAAACATCCAACTATTTTTATCAACAAATTTTGTATTTCTACACAATACTCTTGTAGTTCTTTCTAATTCTACTGGATTTCCATCCAATTTCCTTTTATTAGCCTTCACCTTTCTAATGTCTCTTGTATGTCCATCCAATTCTCTTTTATTTGCATTTAATCTTCTTTCATCTGTATCTAATTTTTGTCTTTCTGCATCAACTTCTATTATATTTGCATTCAATACATTTGCAGTTTTTATTGCTTGTAAATTTGAGTTGTAACAATTCTGGTGAGCATAGATTAGACTTTTGTCTGCAAATTGAGCTTTATTATCCAAAGCAATTGATTTTTCAATCTCACATTCACTGCTACCATTATGCCGATGTGGGGCACAGGTCATTATGTGCTTATTATAGATTGTAGGATAATAATCATATGATATCCACTCCATATTGTACAGGAACATAGTCATCAATTTTTCCAGATTGATAGCAATCTTTTCAACATTGAACTTCATCAATAGAGGAAGTAATGTTTTTTTTGTTGGTTGATATTCGTTATGTGTATTTGATAAGCCAAATGTTTTTGTGTTTATATTTAATGCATTTAAGGTAGTCGATGAACCATCATCAAAATCTATTGTTTTATATGGAGATGTTATACTGTGAAAAGAGCTTGTAAAAAATTGAAAGTCATTGTTTTGGTAAAAATTCATGTTGTCTAAATAAGACATGACGTTGTATGTGTCTGTCATTTCAGTCTTTTCTACTTGTCTACCTTCTTGGGAAACTTCAGGAGATATATTCACAATATCCACAATTATATTGTTCTTAGCGTTATAACAACTTTGGATCTTATTAGAATTAGACATGATATCATTATACGAGGCCACGTCTATGCTTTCATTGGTTTTATTTAAAATATTCTGATTCTGAATTTCGACACAAGAATCTGAAAGTTGTGGATGCTGGTACATATCTTTACAAACGCTAAAGAATTTTTGTTTGTTTTCATCAGTCAACAATTTTTCAGTCTCTACTGAATCAAAACCTTTTACATTAATCAGCTTTTTCATTGGACACAACTGATTTTGCAGGAGATTGAACGAATTTTGTTCCCTTGTTTCATTACTAAATTCAAAGTTTTTAACATCTGAAAAGCTATAAGTAGCATTTTGATGCAAATTTTGCAGCTTAAAACAAACCTGGGGTTTTATTACTGCGCTCTGTTCCTTTTCATCAATTTCATAATGATTTTTTTCACCAAGGGGCAAAATTTTACAAATGCATTTTTTCTGCTTCCTTTTCCATTTTTTATTTAATTTGCATGGATGCAAATCAAAAGGCTGAAATAATATTAAAGATTGGGAAAATCCAATAATATACTCATACAATTCCGGGAATGAAATTCCTGGCAGATTATTTGGAGCTAAATTAACTGTAGAATTGGAAGAATCAATTTTGGTACAGTTCCACGAGCTGAACTCTTTTCGGGACAGATTAATATTATATCGTTTACAAATATTCAATTTCTTATTCCTGTTCCTGGTTAATATACCAATTTTCTTGGAAAAATCATTAAAAGAATCAGAATGAGGAACTTGTAGATCTATAGCACATAATATTTCTTCCCTAAAATTATCTATAAAGAGAAGGTAACTTATTTTGTTCTTATTATGCAGATGTCGATTCTTGTTTTTCTGAATTATTACTGATTGATCTGGGCCGTTTATAAAACAAAATAATGTCTCTTCTCTTTGCATAAGTTCATGACAATCTTGAGATGAAATTGTTCTTACTTGCATTCTTATTGAGTAATCAAGAAATTCTTTTAATTAAATAAATTCAAATTGTTTTTGGATTAAACAGATTTAACTTTTTGTAAAATAGATCTCTTTAAGAAGTTTTTTTTTAATATACCCAAATTTTTTCTCAATCTTTAAGCTAGCATTAGAATGATTTTTATGCAGTGGTAGTTGTACTTATCATAAAGTAATGATATTAATCAAAATCAATTTTTAAAAATTGTTATTAGTTCTTATATAACATTACTAGATTAAAAGGTTTCACATGGAATATCTGTAAATAATATATACAATGTAGATAAAGGGATTATTTAAAAAAAAGAAATTACAGAAGAATGTTCAATTTTGTGTTGAATTATAGAATGAATCGCTTTAAGCTTTTTTTTTTTTTTTTTAATATAATCTATCTTTTTATAAATCTTTAAGCAAGCATTTAAATGATTTATATACAGTTGCAGTTTTACTGATCATAGAGTGAACATATTAATAAAAAAAATAATTAAAAATTGATTATTGATTTTTATACAACTTTACTAGATTAAAAAGTTTCACATAGAATATCTGCATTGGATATATATCCAATGCAGATAAAGGAATTCTGTAAATTGAATTCGATTTTGTGTTGAATTATGGATTTTATATTTGATTCCAATTAATTTGGACTTTGCAATTTGGAATTATTTTCTAAATTTCCGTTAAATTCGCTATATTCCAGGAACGAATGGATCTGAAATTCAGAAAAAATAATAATTTGCATCACAAAAGGGTAGATAACTGTCACCAATAGAAAATATTTTATTCAGCAAAGTATCAGAAAATGTAATTTTATCTATAGTTCTTAACACTTTCAATGTAAAGATATTTGCATAAAAATAATACGAAAAAGTTATAGTGTTATAAATTATTTTACTAAAATATTTTTGCTAAAATTATTTTCTTTAGAGTGAGAAAAAAATGAATGAAAGTGAAATTATAATAGTTTTATTTAATTTTTATTTCCTTATTACATATTGTCATGCATATCTTATATGTAAATGGGTCACCACTTATCAAGACCAAAGGCCATTTGCGGATAAGGGTTAATGAGATTGTCAGTTGAATGATGAACTATAATATAAGAGGGTTGAAAACAATGGACAATATTTAATAATGATGTGCTAAAATGACTGTCCGTCTGTCTGTTTGTTTAATATTACATTAGATGAAAAGTACTTCCTAAAATGTATTAAATGTTCTGTACAAAGAAAAGTACTTCCTAAAAGAAATGTTCTGTACAAAGAAAAGTACTTCCTAAAATGTATTAAATGTTCTGTATTTTCGATTCCTAAGAGTGTTTTGGACATTACATTTTAAAAAATAACCATCTTCAATAGAGTTTAAGCATAATATAAAAACAAAAAGGGGCCTAAATATACTAGGAAAAATCGTCTTCAATACCCAAGGGGTAGACATTTAAGTTTTTTAAATAACGATCCCTAATATTTGTATATCGAATGTTATTGGATAAAGATTACTATTAACAATAATAAGAAATTAATTTGAATCCAAATAATGAAATGAAGCTATTGACTTATTACCAGCGAGAGATTTTTACATCTCCAAGAAAGAAGAAAAAAAGATTTATAAAAGGAATGAGAATCACTTGAAAATGCCCTCATATGGGCGAAAGTTTGCTTTGTGTCTTTAAAGGTAGCTAAACACCTCTTTTAAGGAGAGAAACTGATACCGTTTGGCTTTTTAAGAGAAAAATTTTAATATTCATTCATAACGATATTTAAAAAGAAAAGTGCTCCCTTGTTTTTTAATACATTGTGACGTGTGTTACACGTTGCGCTTGAAAAGGCTTAAAACTGTCCATTTAACACCCCAGCAGACTTATTACCCAAAGAGAGATTTTTACATCTTCAAGAAAAAAGGTCGCTTAAGGAAGCCCTTGTTTGGCCGAAAGCTTACTTCATGTCTTTAACGGTAAATAAACATCGTTTAAAGAAAAATTTATATCGTTTGGATTTTAAAAAAAAAAAAAGAAAAGAAATTAATATTCTTTTAAACACATTTTCTATTTAATTTGTCTCCATATCAATGTAATGTCAGCAAACGTCTTAAATCATTAGTTGTGAGTTTTGTTACTTGTGGGATTGTTCCCTGAGTAACACTTTACAAATATCTATGTTTGATTCAATATAACAAATTTAAAATTATTGTAGATATTTATATCATAAATTGAGTAACACTTTACAAATATCTATGTTTGATTCAATATAACAAATTTAAAATTATTGTAGATATTTATATCATAAATTGACAAACATATTTATAAGTTTTAAGATATACATTTTTTTGTCTAATATAAGAAATAAGATATATTTTGGGGCATGATTCATATAATGAATATTATCTTTTATTTAAAATATATTCGGCTATCTTTAACAAAAAAAAAGTAAAAAATATTAAAAAAAAAAAAATAGTATACGGATAAATTCCCAGTTTGCTTATTTAAATTTCCAACTTTGTTATTGAAAACAAAATGAACAAATAAATATAGTTAAGGTTACTTTTGTATTTGAAACTTTAACAAAGCTAATGAATAAGCATGAATTGAATTTCCTGCGCTGAAAGAAAACATATTTTCCATCATATAAGTTGAACTACTATTTAAAAAAAAACTTTTAGTTTCTGGAAATTGGTAGTTGTCATCAAAATTAACAGAATGGTTGCTGGCAAGTCTGAAGATATGAAGTATGAGGTATTATTATTATTATTATTATTATGATTATGATGACGATGACGATGACGATGATGATGATGACGATGATGAAGATGACGATGATGACGATGACGATGATGATGACGATGATGATGACGATGATGACGACGATGATGATGACGATTATGACGATGACGATTATGACGATGACGATGATGATGACGATGATGATGACGATGATGACGATGATGACGACGATGACGACGATGACGACGATGACGATGACGATGATGATGCATTCTGTATAAAGATCTGCATGTAAGTTAATGAATTAAAGCCTATATAAATGGTTTAAAACTGAAATAATATTGAAACTTCTGTTCATTAACAATTACAACTTTGTACTAATGTTCCTTAATGATAATTTTGTAGTAATATTGTTTCAGACATAATTGGCTTATCTCTTTAAGCTTCATCAAACTCTGTTGAAGGCAATAGTAAAGCCAGGATGGAGCCATTAATAGTGTAGAGGATTACACCATAACATTTCTCTAACAAATATATTAAAATATTGCTTTAAAGAAAGATCTAAAATATAAATAAATGGTTGAAAATAATGTTAAAGAGTAAGATATAATCGAAATCTCTACTTTTATATAAAAGGCACCGTATCAGTGTGTGTGAGAGAGTTCGTTCCCTATGAACTCTGAAACAACTGAGCCGATTTTTATGAAATTTCACACAAATATACTTTGTGTCTGGAAGTGTTCTTAGATAGGTTTTGTATCAAAATGCCTCTGATAAGTATCGAAAATCATAAATTGATAATCAGAAAATCCAATTAAAAAAGGAACTGCCCGATTTTGAACAAAGATAACACCATATAAAGCCTTATTCCACAAGTGCATTTGAGAAGTTTATCACCGCACAAGCAGAAGCGCCTGGTGTATAAAATCAGCAGTAGGTTCTGTGATAAGACAGAGGTGCGTTCGAAATTAATGTTTCTGTCTAGGAACCATGATACAAGACTTTTGCATGTTAAACTTTAATTCAAGCCATTATATAAAAATAATTTTATAAAATCAACAGGAGGTTCTCTACAGTGCAATGTAGACTACAATGTATTATGGATTAAGTCACTGCAGGGAGGCATGTAAAGTTTCCTTCCAGTGCACTGCAGAGAGTTTCCAACTAAAGCAGGCAATCAATTCATTTGATTGAAAAAAAAAAATGGGCAATTTCATCAATTTTGATGACAATAAAAATATGGTGCAGAACATTCGTTAATCCTCATTCAATCCCAAGTAACGTCAGGTCTCCCTGCTAGTATAAATTAGAAAAAGTTCTAGCATCATTTGAAGGCTCCTTAATTATTGAAGCTCCGTCAACTCTACACTGAATATAACCCTCCATTTGTGTATTTACTGCTTCATCACAAAAGTCAAATATAAAATGCATGATCAAGATTGTCATATTTAGTTTAACATTTGTTTTACATGCAAGCATGTGTTAGACAGCTTTTAGATAGATTTTAAACTAACCTATCTCTGGCCAGATTGTTATCTATTACTCTTTCCCTCAAATACATCCACATCATTTCCTCTAATTTTTTTTCCTTAATTTTTGCCTCCCAACTCCAACCTGTTATCTCAACTGTTCTACATCTACTAACCTAAGCAAACTCATCCATTGTTTCAATGTTATCAAACCAACAAAGTCTCCTGTTCCACACACATCTCTTTATACTGTCAATACTGTTCAGATTTAATCTTGTTCTGAGTTCATCAGATCTTAGCCATCGGTTTTTCATAGTGGTAAATCCCTGATAACAGCTAGTATAAAAAGACTTAGTGAGTCAAAGTGAATAAAAATGGAGTGCCCTGAAAATCTGATGAGACTTCCCTGGAATCTGTGTGACATAAAGACGTGCATTACACACTCATCGTATCATCCTTGTATCTTTTCTTTCCATGTAACGCATGTTCTCAACTCCCGATTTCACTTTCATACATCATCACTAGGGCTAGGACAACAGCATATTCTTTTCATTGTTTTGACTCCTGACTGTATATCCGTTGATACTTAATATACTTTTATATAGAGCGATGTGGTTCTCTGTTAATTAACTGTGTCTAACTGTGTCGGATATATATAATGATAAGAATATTCAGTTGTTATAGCCCTAAACAGTGATAACACTCTGCTGGTTAGTTGATGCAGAAATCTCCTGAACTTATTCAATCCACTCCTAACTTTTGTAACCATACTAGCACCTGCTCCCTATAACGTTCTATGTGTTGGCATAAATGTTTCAATATTAATCACCGAGCAAGTTGTAATGGTATTTGGATGAAGATCTGGGGAGAACTAATGTCACTCAGACTCCAGGTTTTAATCAGCAAAAAAATCACTGGTTGTGACTGGTATGAGAATGCCAAGTGAGTTATAGTAGTAGTCGAATGGGGAGTATTCAGAATCTAGTGTGATCTTCCCTGAAGTCTAAGTGACAGCAAGTCTCTCCAGATTTCCAGTATCCTTATTTCCATTCCTCTAACATTGTAACTCGCTTGGTGTTACTGTTTTCACACCAGCCTTAAACAATTGCAGTTTTATCAGCTTGTAAGCATTGATTACAGCTAGTTTAGTGGAATGTAAATAAAAGTACTGGAAATCTGGGGAGACTTGCTGTCACTCAGACTCCCGGGAAAGCCATCGGTTTTTCTCACTGATAAATTCCTGATAACAGCTAGTATAAAAAGACTAAGTGAGTCACAGTAGCAATGAAAATGGAGAGTTCTGAAAATCTGGTGAGACTTCCCTGGAACCTGTGTGACAAAAAATTTACCCAGATTTTCATCTTCCTATTCTATTCCATTGCCATTGTAACTCTTCTGGTTCTCACAACAACTGTTATCAGTAATGTCTAACTGATAAAAACCGACGATTTTTCCCTGGAATCTGAGTGACAACAACTCTCCCAGATTTTCAGTACTCTCCCTTTCATTCAATTACTATTGCAGCTCGCACGGATTTCTTGCACCAGCCATAACCAATGTTTTCTTGCTGATAAAAAAAGAAGATTTTTCCAGGGTTCTGAATGACAGCAGGTTTTCCAGATTTTTTAATGTCACTCAAACTCCAGAGAAATCTACTAGTTTATATCAGCAAGAGCATCAAGCAAGTTACAATAGTTGTGGAATGAAATGGAAATGAATGGAAATCTGGGTACACTTTCTGTCACTCAGACTCCAGGGAAATCTCATAAAGTTGCTGCTGCTGCTGCTACTACTACTACTACTACTACTACTACTACTACTACTACTACTACTACTACTAATAATAATAATAATAATAATAATAATTACTCGCTTTGGCAAAGATGACATGCAAATTTGTGTTTTTTGGAACATGAAAAAAAATCACCATTAATAGTAGGAGCGCGAGGAACAATCCCCCCCCCCCAAAAAAAAAAGAATGGGAGAAATTGGAATCGGGGAGGATAGCTGAGAAGATACAACAGATGACAGTAACGAAAATGACTAGTTTTTATAAATTTTATAATTAACTTTTCTTAAATATTAAATTATATTAAATAAAACTTTTAAATTCATCCAAAAATAAAATGAATCTAAAAAAGTAATGCTCCTTGCTCCTCCTTCAACATAATTAATATTTTTTTAAATTTAATTTATTAATATCATCAATAAACATTGCATGCTTTTACAACTGTGATTAAACACTTTATATTCGATAATAAATAAAGTATAAACAAAGCCACTGAAATGGCAAAATACTAAAATAAAAATATATTCAAACAACTCAAAATATACGCAGTCATCTTGAAATGGTTCGGAAGCAGACGACAAAATTTTTTTTTAACATATAAAAAAAGGAATTGTAATCAAAACTAAAATAAATTAAAAGTAAGTAATTAAAAAAAACTGTATTGTACAAAACTTACAAATGCCGTGGTAGAATTCTTAAAATTTTACAACAGTAAACTTAAACATATATTTTTTTTTTTAATTAAGAAATTATAAGTAAAACAGTTCGAAGTTCAGCTGGTAGAATGAATAAACTCACGATTATACACGATTCAATTCAATAAAATTAATAGAACTTAAATTTTATTTTTAAAATTAATATGAAAGTTTTAGAACAAATGTAGTACGAATCAAATATAAAAAATATAAAAATTAAATTTAAATTCGATTATATTATTATTCGAGTTCGAGCCGGAAACGCCCGAATCATCATTTTATGTTTCCGAGTTTGTTTTTTTATTTGTCATTTGTTTTTATTTTTACTAATGGAAAAGATAAACTCTAATGAAATTCTCATAAATAGATGGAAAAATTAAAAAAACAAACAAACAAAAAAAAACGAAAATATTAATTAACTACTAACTTGAAATTAATAAGTTCGCGTCTACGTAAAAAAAAAAAAAAAAAAAAAAAAACGGACAAAATTTACTAAAAGAGTTTTCTTGTATTAAAATAAAATTTTGCCAACTTTTAATCTTCATACTTAAACAATGCTTGTGGCTCTTTTATTCAAATTCACAATTTCAAATAAAATGGTATATAATATTCACTTACTATGCTGCCATAGATATTAAAAAAATAATAAAGTAACCTATATTTTTATTTACTGACTAAATGAATTAAATCTAATATAAAAACGGCTGTCAGTCTGTCTGCTTGTCTGTCTGTCTCCATATTTTCAAACTCTATCTCCTCTGAAACTAAAAGTCACGGGAGCGGCGCAGTCAGTGGCGGCGCTAAAGACCTCAAATGGTTGGATTATTTTACTGACCGTTGGTGTTCTTTTATTGGTCTTTAAACAATTAAAAGTGTTTTTAAGGGGTAAAAAATTGGTAAAAATGTTAAAAATCGTTAAACATTTTGTACTTTCATGTTTCTTTATTTAAAATTTTTAACTGATTTTTATGTTTGTCACGTTGGTACAGTAACGTCCGTAGATGTGAATGCTACAGTTTCGATTCTAGCTGATGGCACCTAAATACTTTTTTATACTTTTGAAACCACGACTCTATATTAATATATACGAAATCTGGACAAATTAAAATATCATATTTAAGCGTATTAAAATAAAAATATATTCAAGCAACTCAAAATATACGCAGTCATCTTGAATTGGTTCGAAGCAGACGACAAAAAATTTTGAACATAGAAAAAAGAAATTGTAACTAAAACTAAAATAAATAATAATAATAATAATAATAATAATAATAATAATAATAATAATAATAATAATAAAAAAAAAAAAAAAAAAAAAAAAAAAAATGTACTGTACAAAACTTACAAATGCCACATAAGAATTCTTAAAAGCCGGGCTCCCTTCACCCCCGGTACTATTATACTTATATTGTACCCCCAACCCCCGCTATTATAAAACATTAGAGATGCCCAAAATTTTGCGTAAAATCACCAAAATTTTACGCACTATCGTAACTTTTTATTTATTTATTATGTTTTAAAAATAATAAATAAATAAAAAGTTATATGTACTTAAAAACTATATCTGATCTGGAAGTAGGTGATCATTTTACGTTAAATTTATGTGCGAAAGTGTGTTTAAACATTTAAACGTTTAAAATATTTTATTTATTCATTTATTTTACTGTCAAAACAGACGGTTTAATTGTACCTATTTACTATGCCTCCCCACGGGACAGAGTTAGACACCAGGGTCGTTTTTTAACGTGGAGAAAAGGTACAAAAATAAAAATTGTCTCAGTCGTGAAGGATTTCTCCTCCACCGAAAGAGAACAAGAAAATGAAGTGCAGCATCTGAAGAACAGATGGTATTTATTTGCTCCCCCACTGAGCAAATTAGGCACAAGGCCGTTTTTAATGTGAGGTAAAACCAGCTCCCCTAAAAGGGGTCACTCTGGTTACCAAAAATAATAATTGTCCCAGTATAGAGGGTTTCCCCTCCATTGACTGGTACAAATTATCTCAAGTGCAGTATCTGCCGGAACAGATGGTGTTTATTTGCTCCCCCACTGAGCAAATTAGGCACAAGGCCGTTTTTAATGTGAGGTAAAAACCAGCTCCCCTAAAAGTAGGCAAAAAGGGGGCACTCTGGTTACCAAAAATAATAATTGTCCCAGTATAGAGGGTTTCCCCTCCATTGACTGGTACAAATCATCTTAAGTGCAGTATCTGCCGGAACAGATACTACACTTTGATCTTGACCAGACGGTTTAATTGTAGACACACACACAAAAAAGAATCTCATGGGGAGAACCAGAACACTAAAGCAATGACAATGGAATCAGAATGGACATAACTGCATTAGAAATCTTAGGAAACTTACTGTCACTCAGACTCCAGAGAAAGCCACCGCTTATTATCACCAAGAAATGACTGGTTATGGCTGGTATGAGATTAACACCAAGCAATAATGATAGTTGTGTAATAGAATGGAGAGTATTCGTAATCAGGTGTGACTTTCCCTGGAGTCTAAATAACAGCAAGTCTACCCAGATTTCAATGACATTGCATTCAATTTCACTATTATTGTAACTCACTTGGTGTTCTCCAACAGCCATTACTAATGGTTTTTCACAGATTAAAAGTGACAGCTACTCTATCTAGATTTCCAGTACTCCTGTAGCAGTCATGGTTAAAGATTTATTTTCTCACACAGAGAACTGTCCCTGCTAGGTGATTTGATTACACACTGACCAATTCGCTTCATTGGTTTCATCTGTCCCCTGAGAACTACTTCATCTCCTTCCACTGGTCAGCAGAGAGAACATTTTATCAGCGAAAAACACAAAACAAAACATTTTTATAACAACAATGAAAGGATTTATTTACGTATACCGGTGGAAGAAAGGTGGGAGAAAGTTAGACGGTGTCTGAGTGAAGAAAGGAAAGATAGAAATTTCTTTGGGTTGTCGAAGATCAGTCAACAGTTATCTTTAGTCGAAGATAGTGAATGCTTTAGAATCCATTGGACAAGGACAGTCGAGAGGAAGGGGACGTCTTTCCTTGTTGCTTCCAAAGTTCTCTCTGCTGACTGGCAGTGATTCCCAAAAGAGCTGAAGTACTTCTTCAGGGAACAAATGAAATCAATGCCCCCCCCCCTCGCAAGCTAATTGGTCAGTGTAACCAAATCACCTAGCGGGGGCATTTCTCAAGAAAGAGAAAATAAGTATTTATACTACTACATTTGTCATTCTATTCCACTACGATTATAAATTGCTTGGTGTTCTTTTCATCAACCAGAATTACAGGGTGGAACGATAAAAGTGTCACTAAAGAAAACAGTAAGGCAGCTTTATTTTAAAACTTTTATTAAAAAAATCAATTCAGATAACTTTATTATGTAATAGAGCTGACATCTATTTAATGTAGCTGCCTTCAGCCTCAATCACTGTCTCGATATGGGCCCTGAATTGGGAGCATGCCTTTTCCACAAGTGCTAGCAGAGGCTTGGTGAATACTCAGCAGATGGCGGCGATTAGGCTGGCTTTGGTGTTGTGGGAGGTCATGTTGGTGATGTTCTCAACGTATGATCAAACGAAGTAGTCCAGCAGGTTCAAGTCGGGGAAGGAGTTGGAGCAGTGAGAGAAAGGTGCAAAGTAGTAGCACTTCTTCTGAAGCCAAGCCTGAGTCTCTTGGACTTGTGGGCTGATGCCGAGTCCTGCTGCCACACCCAGGGTCTGCCAGTTGCTGCCTGATTGCATCAGGGGATCACCATACTCTTCAGTACATCCAAGTACACTTTGGTATTGACTTTCAAGCCGACTTTGAAGATGTGAGGTGGCATGATGTGGCCTTTACTTGAAACCACACCAAAGACCATAACCATGGCCGGAAAATTTGTTGAGCTGTGCCCTCAAGAGCCATCCAGATTTGCATTTTGAGGGTGCTGGCAATGGTCCTGTTGTCATAACTTGGATTAGTAGAGAGCATGAGTTATACAGCAGTGCATTTATGATCTTGCTCGTTGAATATTGTGCACTTGCAGATATGATAGAAGGCTCTTATCGCTCTTGGGCTTTGTACACAACAGGCCATAGATGGTCTGCAACAAAAAAAGAAAACCGGTTTTCGCCAAACGAAAATGGAATCATCTCGTCTTTTCTAGGGTGACAATTTTATTGTTCCACCCTGTAATGATTTTTAACTGATAAAACTACTGACACTTTCATTCCAATCCACAGAGTATATTGTTCTCATTCTATCAGCCATGATTCCGAAAAAATGTGAATTTATTTTAATTATTATCACCTATACTAAGGATTGGATCTTCAACCTCCAGTGCACCGATTTATTTCGAACTTATTGTTGATCAATGCTTTTAACCATTATGCCGAGTGTCTATCATGAACTATTTTAGTATGAATTTGACGGGATTATATCAGTTGAATCATTATGAATATAACAAACAAGATTAGAATAGAGTCCAATATTCAAACTTCTCAGCCTAATAGGTAACATACATAGAAGATATTGCCAAATCTGCTACATAGGAGGTGGGCTCTCTTTACTGGGCTAGGAAATTTCACACAACTGCCAATAATCTAATAATGTTTTATAAATATTTCAACGGAATGTGCTCTGACTAACTTATTTCACTTATATCAATGGACAATATCTAATAAAGACACACTGGAATGACTGTTTGTCCATCCGTCTGTCTGGCTGTTTGTTTGTGTAATATAACATTAGATAAAAATTACTTTATAAAAATCCATGATATGTTTAGTATACGTATTTTCAATTCCCAAGAGTGTTTTGTGCATTAAATTTTGAAAAAAGGAAAAAAAAAGCAGTTTCAATAGAGTTTAAGCATGATATAAAGACAAAAAAAGGGGCCCAAATATAATAGACAAAAAAGGGGCCCAAATATAATAGATAAAAAAGGGGCCCAAATGTAATAGATAAAAAAAAGGGGCTCAAATATAATAGATAAAAAGGGACCTAAATATAATAAATAAAAAGGGGCCTAAATATAATAGATAAAAAAAGGGGCCCAAATATAATAGATAAAAAAGGGACCCAAATATAATAGACAATAAAGGGGCCCAAATATAATAGACAATAAAAGGGGCCCAAATATAATAGATAAAAAAAGGGGCCCAAATATAATAGACAAAAAAAGGGGCCCAAATATAATAGATAAAAAAAGGGGCCCAAATATAATAGATAAAAAAGAGACCCAAATATAGTAGGCAAAAAAAGGGGCCCAAATATAATAGATAAAAAAGGGGCCCAAATATAATAGACAAAAAAGGGGCCCAAATATAATAGACAAAAAAGGGGCCCAAATATAATAGATAAAAAATCGTCTTCAAGTGTTTTAGATATTTTAGCTTTTGAATAACAATTCTGGGCACTCATTAACCTTTATCCTCATAAGACGTTTGGCCTTGATAAGTGGCGTTCAGCAAAAATAAAACTCATCTACTTATATTACACTTAAATTTACATCAGTAAATGGTTGGTGCTACGATTCATCTGCATAACCAAAACTATGGATTAGTTCAAGGATTTTCAAACTTTTTGACTTGCAGATCCCTTTACATTTCAGGTTTTTTCCTTAGGGGCCTCTTATAAATGCTTATGAAATTTATACATAAATTTTTGCAATTACGCAATAGAACTAATTTTAAGCTTACTTTCGACATAAGTATTCAAATAAATTAATACTTCATGTTAATGCCAAATGCAACAAAATTATATTTTGTTTTATTAAAAAAACAGAAGATTTATCCGGCGTTGCCCAGTATTAAACATAATGTTAAAAAAAAAAAAAAATGAAGTAAGATAAAATAGAAACTCAGACATATGCTTGCAAGTATTATGTTTTTTTCTTAACAGTTCACTTCTTGTAAGTAAAAAAATACTCGAGCTGAGATTGAAATCAAAACCTAAAGACAGTGAGTCAAGTACGATAACCATTAGGCCAGCTTGCCAAGATCCCCAAGTACTAATTTTTCAATTTTGACCCATTAGTAGCCCTTTCTTCCAGATGAAAACGGATCAAAAAAAATTTTCAGATGTCTGCATACCTTATATATCAAATTTCAAGTCTGTAGATCAAGAAATTTGTTGAGTATATAGGTTGAGAAGTGTCATCTCTCTCTCTCTCTCTCACACACACAGACACACATACATTCTTACTTTTATAGATATATGGATTAATTTTTTGTGTAAATTAAAAACAGTAATAGTACTTAACAAATAATTTTAGTGCCGATTACACATGATTTTTTTAAATACACACTTAGTGAGAAGGATGTACATGCTTGACTTTGTAAAAATTCTTTGCTAATAAACATACACGTAAGTCACTTTCTGGAGAAGGTCTGGATCTGTATCTATTTTTCAAATTGGTTAGGGTCCTCTGTCTTGTCCTTGTAAACCCCTTGTCCATGGACTCCAGTTTGAAAAGCCCTGGATTAGTTAACTGTTCTGGCTATTATATTGTTTAAGATTAATTCACTCCTTTCACTACCAACACTTGAATCTCTGTTTTGTCCCAGTTGAAATGAATTGCTTTGATAAATTTCTAAGACAAATTTTTATTCCAGATCTTAAATCAAGACTTATCTGTTACTAAGATTGCTGGAAAACTGGTTGCTGCGTTTTACCATGTTGCATTTCGTGTTTTAAGACTATGTTTGTGCACACACACACACACACACACACACACACACACACACACACACACACACACACACACACACACACACGCGGTTGGCAGGTCAAAGTAACCAGCCAATGAGTGCAAATCTGTCAAACCTGACGTCGCTGGAGGTGAATAGGTCAAGTAGTTGACCTCACAGCTGCTTGGGTTAAACACCTGCAAGCGGACAGGTGATATAAACAAATGAAATGAGAGAGAGAAGAGACTCCTGCTCCCTTCTCCTGTCTAATGACTGAAGTGCACAACACAGAGTGAGAAATAAACAAGTGTTTTATATTTTTTTAACAAACGATTTTTTTTGTTGTAAGTTCTTTTCTTGGTCGACGAGAAACTGCGATTTGTTCAACCCAACTACTTCACAGTAGAAAGTACTTAACTCCTGATGCAATCTTCTACTTATATAAAAGTAGGATATATCCAAAGATGGAACAGTTCTGCCACATCTGAGAAGGTGCCACTCAGAGCATTCTTTCTTATCTTGACAAAATTCCAAACCGACTTTGAAATTTAATGGAGGATATTTCTGAATTTTTAAGATGAGAATTAATAATTAATATTATTTGTATTATTCAAACTATTGTTCTCATCTTGAGTATCATTCTCACCACGTTTCAGCCGATGTAACCTTCAATCTTTTTCAGGCATATCTTGTTAGCTGAACCATTGTGAGAATGATACAGCCTATCCTGCCTTGACAGAGTACAAAATAGACTTCGTGGCTTAGTGGAGGACGCCCTTTTCTCTTCCCTGCAACCTCTCTCCCACAGAAGAGACGTTGCGAGCCTGTCTTTATTTTATCGTTATTTCCATGGCAAGTGCTCATCCGAGCTCCAATCTCTGGTTCCCCCTCGCCAATCTTTCACAAAAAACACCCATCTAGCTGAAACCACTGTCAATAATTTTCCCCACTCTTTATCTGTGCCGAAATCAAAATGTAGATTTCATGAACAAAGCTTCTTTCTTAGAAGTGCACGCTTCTGGGCTTTGATAAGTGGTGACCTCCATGTAAAAAAAAAAAAAAGATACCCAAGATGGGAACAGTAGTTCAAATAATACTAATGGAGGATGTTCTTTATAGCACTTTTCTCACAAAAGAGACATTTCTAATCTTTCTCTGTTCTTTCGTTATTTTTCATGGAATGTGCTCGCCCTAGCTCCAATCTCTAATTTCTTGTTGTAAGACATTTTCAACAAAAACTTGTCTTCTACCACAAAGAGCTTTCTTTTAATTGTATGCAGAAATTTCTATAAAGTGAGTTTCTTTCCAGGAATTTCCCATCTGTATAACACATTACCACAGAACTGCTTCCCTGCTTCCAATATGGTCGTCTGCAAATCCAATGTCACCAAATACTTGTTATAACACATCCTCATAAGTAATCAGATTTTGTTTATTTCATTCATTTTTAATCTTCGCATCATATTCTTCATCATTCAACTGAAAATCTTTTAAAGAAGTTCTTTTTTAGTCATGGCTAATGATACATTACCTGAAAGTACTTTGTTCAAACGCTTGGGCTTACTGTTCACAATGAACATAGATTGGAACAGATACACTGAAGGTATTGCCAAGGCTGTTACAAAGAAAGATGGCCTCTCTCTACCATGCTAGAAAGTTACTTACGTCTTAGAGTATCCTGTACCTTTACAAGGCCACCATTCGCCCATATATGGAGTATTGTTGCCACATTTGGGCATCTGCATCTGCTACTAGTCTCTCACTCATAGATAGGGTTCAAAAGGGAGTCGCCAACCTAATAGGTCCCGCACCATCAGCTAGGTTTCAACCTCTGTCCTATTTATGAAATGTTGCATCCCTCTGCCTGTTTTACAAATATTTTAACGGTAGGTGCTTCAAATTCTTGTACCCCACTCAACGTAAATACCCCTGACAAACCCGACAAGCAGCTAAATCCCACCCCTACATAGTAGAGATCCCTAGATGCCAGAAAGCCTTCTAATCTAATAGTTTATTCCGTCAGACTGCTAGACTTTTGAATTCTTTTCCAGGTCCCTGCTTCCCTGACTGTACTGACATACAGAAGTTCAAGTGTAAAGTAAAAAGACATCTTGCTGCTCAACTTCCTACAAAGTATTCCTGCAACATATGTCCCAGATAGTAACCCCCTACATCAAAGTGGCACTGTGCCTTGTTTGGCTGAAAATGTAATAAAAAAATGTTTTTTTAATCCAACATTCGTACAAGTTTGAAAGATCTTACTTCAAGTAAAATACATAAAGGCCCCTTGCTTTAATAAACTCTGAAGACCATCTTTTATTCCATACTTGCAATGGAAGACTTACATTAACTTTTTTTGTTAAGGTTTCTGGAAAAATGCTTATACCATTCTATTGCTCAGGAAAGTACCTGACATAATCTATGTGTAGAAGAGTCAGATAGTGCTAAGATGGGGTCTATTGTCACATCTGAGGAAGTGTCGCCAGGACTACTCTTTCCATCTCATTGATGCTTATCCTCAAATAGTTTAAGCCTTAACAAGTGATGACTCATTATTTTAAAAAAAATGTCCTAGATTTCTGCCAGCTTTGCTTGTTTTGGGAAAGCCACCAACTCTGCAGACACAAGATGGCAGCGCTTCGTCTGAAGAGAAAAGACGTCATCACTGGAGACAGCACAGAATTCATTTTACATATCTGTTGCACTGAAATACTTGTGCCTAAATACGAGGCCGGGTAAAACCTATTTCATTCATGTTTTTTCATGAGTGAAAATAGTGTGGACAAACTAAATCTCCTAAAAAGAGAGAGTTAGATTATGAACTCTAAAAGGAGATAGATCATTCACAGATGATGTGTGTAACCATTTTTCAAATATCTGCTGACTTTTTGTTTTGGTGGGGGGAGGGGTGCGTAATCACTACCCCACACCCAAGATTTTATTTCCACCTGCAAGCTCTCTCTTTCTTTCTTTCTTTCTTTCTTTCTTTCTCTTTTTCTCTCTTTTCCCTCTTCCCCATCTCTCTCTTTCCTTTCTTATTTTTGTCCTGGGTGTGTAAAATGAGAACCACGATAGTACAAAGCAACAACAAGGGAAATGTTGAGATAATACGGTAGCGGAAATAATCTCGAGGATTCTGAGAACAGCAAGAGTATCAAAGAGAAAGATTAGTTTGTTATTTTATTGATGTTAACACCACAGGCAAAAATTCAAATGAAAGAAAATATTGACAGAACCTTTTCAAACCAAAATGGTAACAACAAAAAACTAATTTCAACTATACACACTAGAATCTTCTCATAATAATATTCCTATTTACTTCTCTCCCCACGAACGCGGTTAGCCAAAAGGTCGGTTTTTAATGTGGGGGGAAAATCCAACCTTTTACAATGGGCATTCTAGATTTAGAAAAAAAAAAAAAAAATTAAAATTGTCTCAGTCTAAAAGAATTTGTGACAGCAGTAGCAGCAGCAGCAGCATATACTCGCGGCTTAAGATTTTGAATATGCATTATTTTATAACATCATTGCTGATTGGTTGTAGCAGTCAACTTCCTTTCTGGCTTGTCCAATCAAAGACTATCATTCAGGCGAGTTGACCACATGACTAAGTTTATAAAATGTTCAACCACAGCAATTCTCTCTCTTTCTTCCTGGCACTCGCTTGACTCTACATTCTGCTGTTGAGGCACAACTTTGCCCAGGGCTTTGGGCCTTGGGTCGATCAGAAGACAAACAACCAACATGGCTACCTCTGCACATGGACTTCAATATAGTACACATATGAGCTCTCCCTCTCCCACAGGACTCTCTAATATTTTGCCCCTGTCCATATATGGACGCTTGCTCTCACTAGTAACTTCAACATGCATCCATGAACTCTCTCTTTCAACAGGTCCATCAAATCTTTCATCTATGTCACTACACAGGAACTTTTTCCAATGCTAACTCTTTTCATATAAGTCATACTAACGGAGATAATAAAAATGTTGTTATTAAATGTTAGAATGAGACTCCTTTTTGTTTTTTGTTTTTTTTTTTTACTTGGGAGTCACCACTTATCAAGACCCGAAGGCCATTCGAGGATAAGGGTTTATGATAAAGGTGGTAGTGTATTAATCATTAATCGTGTAAATTGAGTAGAATTTGATTATTTATGGGGATGGATCAACGAGAATTTGTTTATACTGGATTTGAACGATACCATGTTGTATTCAACTGGGAAGCAGGCCAGCGGAACAGTGTTTCACAAGTAGACAGTTCTGGGAAAGAAGCTTTGTTCATGGAATCTGCATTTAGATTTAGGCACAGATAGAAAGTGGGGGAAATCACATATATATTGTCTTTCTATTCTACAGATTTCTTCTCTACCGACTGAGGACAAGAAAAAGATGAAGTGTAGTATCAAAACAGATACTACACGTTGTTATGATGGTATTTTTTTCTGTAAAGGAACGATTTTAACATTTTGGGTTGACAATAGTGCATTTTTGAAACTCAGAATTATACAGAATTTTGAACAGAACCTTTTATTTAATCTATGGGGGTAGCATGCTCTCGTTCTGTCAACCATGATTGGGTAGAAATTATAAGTAATTAAGAGTGTTGCTTAGAACTGAATTTTACTTGGTGTTTTATCTGTTACACCATAGATTCGCCACTGGGGTTAAAAGTTCAATCCACAGTATGGGCGATAGTAAGAATAAAATTGCGAATTACTTAAGACGTCATGGCTGATGAAACATCTTCAAGTTTTTTTGTTTTTTTTTCATTTATTAAATGATGGTCATAAAGCCGTTAGCAGTAGACAGCTACGAATCTAATTAGAGAATGCATAAAACTTAGGAATACCATAATAGTTAGACACTACAGATCTCCGAAAATGTTCATTCACACAATTTTTAAAAGTACGTTCAGGATTGCAGAACACAATACAAAAGATTACCGGTACATATCTGAGCAAACACCAGTGTGATTATGTATATCCTCGCAGGTTTTGTCTGTTCAGTCGCAGCACAGGGCAGTATTTACGCATTACAGTGGGCAAGAACCATGAAATAATCTGTAGGCAACAGAAACAACTGTTACATTCGGCGAGTAGACAGCAGATCTAATCCAAGTAGAGCATATACTCCAGAAGGATCAGCGTCACGCAGAGAATATATAGCATATGTCTAATGTTTTCAAAACAGACAGGTAATATAACATAAATGGAGACACAAGCTAAACAGAATACTTTTATGCCATCAGATTTACAACTGATATAGTACAACACAAGCATGTTGACACATCGGTTCTTTTTAGATCGCCAAAGTTAAGCAATGCTGTGTCTGCTCAGTACGAGAGGAGTGACAATTTGGGAATAACAGACATTGTATGTTGGAGGACGTCAAAAACTATAAAAGAAATATAGTCCTGAAGATACATTTAGCAAGTAGTTTGGTATAACTTGCTAATCCGTACATGTTGACACAATGGAAATTCTGTACTCAATCATGGGGAGAAGCTCTCCAAAGACAATACGTAATATTTTTTGTATTTTTATGACTTATTTTTGTACAACTTATTTCTTTAATAAACACCAAAAATTAAGGGGAAAAAAGATAGCTTTTTGAAAATAGCAAATCCAACATATAATCGACTGACTTTCCTGACCTTTAAGCTGGGATCAAAGTGGAGTATCTACTTATTTTCGGTTTTGAACAAATCGGAAAACAATGTGTGGTCTATTATTTAGAAAGGATTGGAAGTCTTACTAACAAAATTTTTTTGTTTTTGTTCTTTCCCCACTCCCTGTTTCATTCCAATGAAATCTTTGTGTGTGTGTGTATATATATACACACACATATGTATATATATATATACACACACACATATGTATATATATACACACACACACAGTGTGTGTGTGTGTGTGTGTGTGTGTGTGTGTGTGTGTGTGTGTGTGTGTGTGTGTATTTATTGACAATAAAATTTTTAATCAATTTGGGAATATCTTAAGTAGGACTGTCCCTAGTGTAAAATGTGGTATTGTCGTGATTGAAATAATTCTAGTTAAAAATGAATAGTAGGATAGTAATTGTACCTAATTTGTTTTAAATTTACTTTTTTTTTTTTAATATTCCCTGCAAATAATTACTTCAAAGTGAAGTATCTGTGCTGTCCTCAATCAAAGCAGGAGAAATAAGATGCCACTACACTATAATAGCCAAATTCGAAATTTTTAATATTGAATTTCAAGGCAAATTAATGGTCTCTACTTAATTGTCATGTTACAGCAATGAATATATCTAAAAATTACGAAAAACGATGAGGTAGTAAATAAATTATTAAAGAAAACATTTTTGATGAAAATTAGCAGAAAAAAAAATGTTTGGCTAAAAAAGACACTGGAGAGTTTCAAAGGGAGGTAAATAGCGTATGACTATTTTTAAATTTTTAATAAATTCTGTGGTAACAATCATAAATATGAGCTACTTTCCTTGTCTTTAGCATATTCGAGTTACATCACATGTAATTATCTCACATATTATTATGTTATTACGTCTCAAAACAATATGGCAAGGGTTTTTATGATAAAGATCAGAAAACTTGTGCTTCTTTAAATAATGCTGTAATATTTAAGTAGATATCATTGCTTTTAGTTAAAATTGAAACAAAAAGCCAGTAGATACCATTTTTTTTTTTTCAATATTTTTGTTTTCCGAATTTCGCTGTTATATTTCGCTATTATATTGCACCAAAATTTTTCTTGACTTGAGCAATTTTAATTTTTATATCATACTATGTCTCCTCTTTTTTGTGGAGTGGTTGTGGTGGATATCGCCCATCTAAAAGCCCAACTTTGTGTCTAATTTTGTCCTAACTGAGAGGCAAATAAATAGGAACTCTGAGGGTTTTTTTTTTTTTAATGTTTTCCTCTCAAATATGAGTTAGAAAACAAGGGCAGAATTAAAAACAAGGTAGTTTTAAATGTGAGGAATCCAGCTCCCCCCCAAAAAAGAGCACTCGGGATTGAAACAAAAATAAAAACTGCTTAAGTTTAGAAGGTTTTCTCTTTCACTCACCATGGACAGAAAAGATGAAGTGTAGTATCAGAACAGATACTACACTTTGATTTATTTATTTGCAGAAAATATTTTTAAAACAGATTAGGCACAACAATACCACATTTACACTTGGGACCGTTCTATTTAAGATGACCTCAAATTTCAAAGAATTTTTTTTTTCCATAAATATATTTATATACAAAGATTTCATTGGGAATGGGAGCTGAACAAAGGACAAAATAATTAGTAAAGCCCTCTAAACCCTTTCTAAATAATAGACCACCCACTGTTTTCAGGTTTTTCAAAACCGAAAATGAGAAAGTCGTTCTCTAAATGGAGTGGAATCTAAGTCGGAGTGAAAAGACAAGAAGTGCACTGTAATCACTGGTAAGTTCAGAGAGAATAATCAATTTGTGTACAAAAATTGACAGACAATGGAGATGGATAAGAAGTTAGACCTGGGTAAAGTCTATTTGGATGGTGAAACTTGTTGCGGGGGCCAAATGTTGGTGGCAATCGATCCTACAACTAAAAGATGACACAGGCAAGAAAAGGATTAAAACAACAATGGCAAAGAATAAATGACAAATGCAGTAGATACCGTCGTGAATGAACATTAATCCATCAAGGTTTATTCCCCTCAAAAACTAAAGGAAGTCGGAGGTGTAAGGCTGAGAGTTGGAGTCCAGCTGATGTTTGAACTGAAACGGCTACAATGTAGTCATCAATGGCTACAGGAAAAGATGTTGACTTGAAATGTTGGGCTGCTGAAAATCGAATGAGTCGGTGGTAAGTGGCTGCTGCTGCTGCTGCTACTGGGTTTGGCTGCTGTCAAGGGAGGTAGCCTAGTCCGTTCGGTAGTAGTATGGCTGCTGCTGATGCTGCGTTGAGTTGAGCTGCTGAAGAGGTGAACCTCTCCGTTTGGTGATCTTGCTGTAAATGATCGCTTGTTGAAAAGGCCTGCTGTTTTTATACTCATCTGGTGGACGTAGTTGTAGACAAAAGCGGCTCCCAGCACTGGTTGTCATTTTCATTTTTTATTTGTGTTTGTTTCCGTGTTTTGGCGTACTGTAGGGAGCCATACGTCTAGGGGTTATGTTTACTTGTCCATATCAAATCGAAGCTGATAAAGTCATGGATGTATTCGAATGAGAATTGTTCTTTCACAGTGTTCCACGGGATAATTATTCATGTTGATGTACATGCCAGAGGGTCGTCGTCTGTGATGTTTATGTTTTGAATTTGGTTCTTTTTTTTTTTTTTTTTGATGGGTGGTTTCTTTTGGTTGAAACCACGACAAACTATTAAGATTTTCAAGAAGTTTTGTTACCTTTGTGATACCATTGGAGCACAGTATCGAGCAGATGCTAGTGTTATTGCAGTGTAGCATAAACAATGCCGGACGATGCCAGATAACCCTGCTAGCCTAGAATAAATTGGTTGTTTATTAAATTAAATTTAAATTGTAAATTAAATTCTAGTTGAAATAAATATTCATATAAACTAGAAAGATAATGTTTAGAGAAATCGTATAAACAAAATGGGTTTTAGAATTATTAAATTAATAACAATAATTTAAAAATAGGTCTGACCTCTAGTAGTCTGCCTTAGTCTCATGTAGAGGTCACTTAAGATGACTTGGATCTTAGAATGAGACGTGGAGATTGAGTTAGTTAGAGAAGTTGGGTTTTTGGAGCTGACAAGAAAAGTTGGGTTCTCCAAATGACCAGGAGGTGGGTCAAATCCAACAGACTGGAAATGTGAATAAGAATGGTGCTTGCAACTTTGAGAAGAAAAAGGCTACCGGAAATGAAGTGTAAATATTATTTTATCGATGATTTCTGTGTTGGTTTTTTTCCTTGGAGAAATTGAAGATCTTTATTCCAGGTCCAATGATTCAAACAGGTGAGCCAAGAACCAGTTGAATGGAACCTATTAGACGAGAAGACATTGTCCATTTCAATGTTTTGCAATCTGTATATGTCTTGTGAACAATCCCTTAAATGTTATACACACTATGACATAATCAGTAGACAATCAATATACAAACATATATAGTTATGATGAGGAGGAGAGGAATCCTTTTCCCGCCCCTAAGGTCCTGGATATGACCTTAAACTATATATCCGATGGTGAGGACCCAGCTTGCAGGCTTTGGGAAGTGTGGAGCCACCCTTTAATTGCCATTACTCCCAGGCCCACTCTGACCTAGAGTGGTAGTACCTGTTAGGGTCCCAACTATGGGTTAAATAGAAAATGATTTGAAAAAAAAATATATTCTATTTAAAAATTTGTCTTCAAAATCACTGAATTCGGCATTAAATAACCTGAAAAGTAAAACAAAAACAACCAACCAACAAAACCTGCCCCTAAAGAAACCAACACCTCCCAAGAAGTTAATACATAGGACTGTAATGCCTACGAATCAATACGAAAATCGTCAAGAGTACAAAGACTCCTAAATAAATTTAAGGATTTCATAACTTGATGCTGGACAGACAACCCTTACTGATCCCCTTCATACCCCCCCCTCTTTCATAACAAATCTTGGAGGGGAAAATGTTACAGTTTTAAATTACCCTTGTCCCCTTGCCCCTTTGGCTTTATCGCTTTCAAGGACCCCAGCGGTAATAAAATGACATAAGCTATCCCCCTTCCGCCATTACAACACTGTATGAAAATCGCAGCACGTGTATTCTTTGTTAGTTAATGAAAGCTATATTAATGGTTTACCAGTCTCTTTTCCCTTCTCATATGTTCTTTTCAGTTTATGACGCACACACAAACCCAAATATATCTACCGATGTTTCAAACCCCTATATATAACAGCAGGAGTTAGGAGTGGATGGAGTAAGGCCAAGGACAAAATATTGGAAGTGGGAAGTAAGCATCTTGGAGGATTAGGTCAGTGTGATAATATGGAATGACCGGCAGTCATTGTATGTCAAGGTTACTAAGAAGAGTGACCTCAGATTCCTTGTGCAACTTGAAGGACTATGGTGGGAGGTGAGGGTAAACTAGGTTGAACATGACACTTCCTCCCTCCGAGTGAAATGCAAGAAGTGCTGCCTGGAAAAGTCTTCCTCTTCAGGCTGCGTCTGATTTTAATTACCATGAAATTCTTGGTACAAATGACAAAGACCAGGTTAAACAGGTTAAAATAATAATGACGCAACTAAAAATCTGTTATAATAATATCTGCACAGGTAGAATTAAATCATCCACTCCTTCCTCTGTAAAAGTTTTGCTATTCCATTCTTTTGAAAAATATCTTTGGGTCCAAGATGAGAACAGTAGTCTAAATAATCCAAATTATAAATCCTCATCTCCAAAATTCTGAAATATCTTGTTAGTATTTATTTTCATGATGTTCACCACACTGTAAAAGAAAACATATATAATAAACTCAATGTCATGAGGTATGCAAAATAAGGGAGCAATACAACCAAATACAATATACTTTTTATTCACATACCAGCAGGAGATACCCGGCCTTACGACCATGTAATCCCTACAGCCACCTACCTTGAAAATGCTGCTGTGAAACCTGACATAGTTATATGGAATAAGTCAGAAAGAGTAGCAACCTTGGTTCAAATGAGTGTCCCTAATGATGGCGGTCTGAACAGAGCTGAAAGAGAGAAACAGACCAAATAGCAAGGTCTCATGTATTATATGAAAAGAAACTGGAATCTTAAGGAGATATCAATCATACCAGTTATTATAGGTGCCACAGAGCTTATGAAGAAGAACCTGAAGTTCTACCTAACCAAATGCAAAAGAGATTCAGACAAATGAACTTAAGGGAACAGCGAGGATACTAAAAAGAGCTCTCGGTTGGTTTCAATAAAAAGCAAGGTAATGTTGGCAGCTGGTTTGGCTGCCCCATACTCAGCATTACAATCTTCAAAGGAAGAAAATTAAAAAAAAAAAGAAAAAAAAAGTAAAATACACTTATATTTTAATTCATGCAGATTTCATATTTATTATTACAGAGCCAATTCTTAAATTGAATATTATATTGTACCTAATATATAGTTCTGATTTCAAAAGATAAAAAAAATGACTTGAGTGGCATCAACTAGAATCGAAACCAAAACATTTAGTGCTCCAGCCACGTTCCCTATGGCTTCAGTTATCAATAGATAAATAAGAAAGATTTAAAATTAAACTATTTCAAGTTATGAATGAATTTACACATACGCAAAAATAAAAGAAACATGTCAGCAAGTTGAAATGAACATTTTGCATTTTAAGTCGATGATATATTTCTGTACACATTCATCCATCCAAACAAAGATTTTACTCGTAATAAACCATCCTTGGTATATGATTACTATTTCTTGTTAATTTCAGTGTTATGTGACCAGTAGTTTAAGAGTTTATCAGTTAAATATTTACAGACATACACACACATACATTACATCTACTGTTTTATTAATATAGACTAGCAGGACCTGTGGGAATTCCATGGCAATTAAAAGATTTGAAAACACATCAGTAATAAATTCCTTATTGTTATATTAATCTCAAGTTGTAACACACTAGCCACCATAATTTGAAGAGGAATGACGTCATCAACAGAAGTTAACCCCCCCCCCGGCGTCTAGTCGCCTATTCCCCATCCACTCTAATAAAAAGGAAGGTATAAAGCCTGGGAGGATATTCCCATTCAAACAATCGTCAATCCATGTGAGGATAATCTCAAGTACTAACAAACCTACCATCATAATTTGAAGATGAATGACGTCATCACCGGAAATTAACCCTCCCTTTACTTGTGTATTCCCCATTCACTCTAATAGAAAGGAAGGTGTAAAGCCTGGGATGATATTCTTAGTAAAATAATCGCCAAACTATGTGTGAATGCGGGAGGTAATTCATTTTCATTAATTAAAGTTTGCGATGATGATGATTTTTATGACACAGGACGTCGGACGGGCAAGTGTATTAATATATAGATTGACAAATGTAAAATGTACTGTCGAGAAGACTGGTATATTTGATGCTGATCCATGTCCAGGGTCTGTATTGGATTATTACTGTCTTCTTCATTTCAAGTGTTATTTTCACAACGTTTTGGACGATGTAACCTCCAATCTTCTTTAGGTGTATCAAATTGAACCTTCAACCTCATGCCACAAGGACCTGTGGTATAACAGAAAAAAAATACTAGGTAAAATTCAGATCTAAGTGAAAAGCTTCTGAAGGTTAAAGGTTTTATCCGCAGTGCAGACGATACTAAGAATACAACTGCAAATTACTTAAGATTTCTACTTGGTCATAACTAGGGCTATGACAGCAGCATATTCTTATTATTGTTACAACTCTCGAGTATATACCTGACACAATTAGACACAGTTAATCAACCGAGAACCACATCACTCTATATAAAAGCATATAAGATATCAACGGATACACACTCAAGAGTCAAAACAATGGAAAGAATATGCTGTTGTCCTAGTCCTAGTCATGACTGATGAAATGAGTGCATGCTACTTTTGTGGATGAAATAAAGTTCTCTAAATGGAGTGGAATCTAAGTAGGTGCACTTTAATTATTGGTAAGTTTAAGAAGAATAATCAATTTGTGTGCAAGAAGTGAAAGATAATGAAGATGGGTGAGAATTCACACTGATTACTGAGTTCAACAGAAAGATTCCCGAGTTCGACAAGATACACCTGGACAATCACTGGAAAATAACACTAAAAAAAATGAGAACACTAATCCGAATAATCCAAATAATATAAATCATATTTTTCCCTTTATTAAGCCACTAGCGGGGGGTACCTGGCGTTGCCCGGGTGTTTGTGGGGTAAAATAAAAAATAAGTTTTGGTAGATAATTATGAAGGATCGAACCCAAACCCTTGAGTCGAAGTTGGAAATTAAAGTGTGAAAAACAATATGCGACGTTAACCCGTGTGCCCGATATACCCGGTCAATATACAAGCCTTCTAGACCTTTTCCTCACAACTTCCCCTGAGCTGTGTTCATGTTCTGTTCTATCTCCTCTGGGATCCTCTGACCACTCTGTTGTAGCAGTTAAGATAAAAATGAAATGTAATAAGTCTTCAGACGTACCTCTCCACCGTACTGTATATCGATACTCTATGGCTGAATGGGATAGCTTCCGTACATTCATATCTGATCTACCTCTGCATTCCATGTTTTAAAAGGATGTGTCCTCTATAGTATCAGACCTGACTGAATGGTTATTTGTAGGCATAGACCGATTCATCCCATCCAAAAAATTCCAACAAAAACCTAACAGCCAGCCATGGTTCTCCCCTGAATGTGCTGCTGCCATCACGCACAGAAATCACTTTTTCCATAGCTACCAACGTAATAGATGTACTGAGACTAAAGCTGCTTTCAGGACTGCCAGCAACCACTGTAGAAGAGTAATAAAAAATGCAAGAGAGCTATATGCTCAGTCTGTTAAATCCAAAGTGGCTGAGCAGCGGCTTGGTTCCCACCAGTTTTGGTAAATAGCAAACAGGATCCTGAACAGAAGTGTGCATTCTATCCCAACCATCATCAATGGACCTGAGGTCATCTCGTCCATATCAGATAAAGCCACACTATTTGCCAAGAACTTTGCAGCTAATTCTACCCTATGCGACGAAGGCCATCAACTCTTCATATTTCTTCCTATAACAGACAACACCCTATGCAACATACAAATATCTGTGCGTAATGTCGCCAAGCTAATCAAGAACCTTGATTCCAGTAAAGCAACTGGCCCTGATGGCATTCCAGTTATAGTGCTGAAAAAGCTCCAACCAGAACTTGCCCCCATACTTAAACAAAATTGTTTAAGCATTGCCTTAAGGAGAAGTGCTTTCCAACACCCTGGAAAACCTCATCAGTATACCCTGTATTTAAGAATTCAGATGAAAAATCATCTCCCTCTCACTACAGACCAATAAGTCTCCTGTGTGTCATGAGTAAGTTGTTAGAATCTATATTAAATAAAGAAGTAGACAACCACCTCAACAGAAACAACCTTCTTAGTGACATGCAATATGGTTTCCGCTCTGCAAGATCTACAGCAGATGTGTTAACGGTTATATCACATAGGATTAGTGAATCTCTTGACAAAGGCATCCTTTCCAGGGCAATTGCTCTTGACATATCGAAGGCCTTCGATAAGGTATGGAATAAGGGCCTACTACACAAGACTTCCAGCTACGGTATTACTGGAAATGTTTTCTCAATCATTAAATCATTTCTCTCTGATAGGTTCATAAGAATAGTGGTTGATGGGCAGAAATCTGAGGCCCACAGTATTAATGCTGGAGTCCCCCAGGGGTCCATCCGGGGCCCAACTCTCTTCCTGATCTACATCAATGATCTCCCAAAGTACATACTTAAATCATTCGTTGACATCTATGCTGATAACACAACCATCTATGGCAACACATCAAAGGCTGTAAATGACAAAGTTCTCTCTAATTCTCTCTCCTCTGATCTTGAGCATGTGGTACAATGAGGGAAGAGGTGGTTGGTCACTTTTAATTCATCTAAAACCAAGCTTCTATCTTTACATCATCAACGCTCTGATCCCCATCTGGCATCAACTGAAATGGATGGCTCTCGTCTTGGGGAGGCTCCATGTTTTGACAAGCTTCTGGGTTTGACCTTTACTCCTGATCTGAAATGGAACACGTACATCAAGTCTGTTGCCAGGGATGCTGGGAAAATGGTGGGATTCTTCTACCGCTCCAGAAGATATCTCACTACTGATGCAATTCTCTATCTGTATAAAAGCCAAGTACGTCCAAGGATGGAGTACTGCTGCCACATCTGGGCAGGAGCTGCTAAAAACAGCCTATCCTGCCTTGACAGAGTACAAAATAGACTTCGTGGCTTAGTGGGGGATGCCCTTTTCTCTTCCCTGCAACCTCTCTCCCACAGAAGATACGTTGCGAGCCTGTCTTTGTTTTATCGTTATTTCCATGGCAGGTACTCGTCCGAGCTCCAATCCCTCGTCCCCCCTCGCCAATCTTTCACGAGAAACACCCGTTTGGCTGAAACTACTGTCAATAATTTTCCCACTCTTTATCTGTGCCTTAATCCAGACGTAGATTCCATGAGCAAGGTTTCTTTCTTAGAACTGCACGCCAGTGGAACTCTCTGCCGCTTGCCTGTTTCCCACCTGACTACAACTTGGACGTCTTCAAGTCCAACATAAACAAACTCCTGACAAACCACCCCCTTAAGTAACACACTCTATCAAAACCCCCAATACTAATGATTACAACAATACTATCTCATTGATTACTGCACACGCAATAAGCCTTAACCCTGAGTGGCCTTCGGGCCTTGATAAGTGGTGACCCTCATGTAAAAAAAAAAAAAAAAAAACACTGGGCCAACACGAAATGGTAACGGCAACATGTTTGAATTTATTTAAGTATTAAAACTTGGCAGGTGCCCGTACTTAATGAGGTCAACTTTGACTGCGGGGCAGTATTTTATTTACTGCGGGGCAGGATTTTTTTTTTTGTTCCCCCAAGATATTGTGGGGAAAACCAGCTCCCCATAAAAAGGGATTGTTCAAATTGAATAGCAATTGTCTGATATAAGGAGACATTTCACATTGATCAAAGCTGATTGCTTTTGGACGTTTCCAGCGATCGCGGCCGGAAAAATGCCGCCAGAAATAGTTTTGCTTTTCTTATACGAAAAATCTTAATGCACATGCGGCAATCGAAAAATGTTCAATATTTATCTTTTTGAAGTCGAGCAAATTAAATAAACAGGCGACCCCCGTTGTTAACTCGTAGATATCATCATTTAGACGTGATATAAAAAGTTTTAAGGAGAAGTGAGTCGACGATCGCTTCTCGGAAAAATGCCTTTCTCGGACATACACAAAGAGCGAACATACACACACATTTTCGCTTTTATAGATATAGGTGGTCATTAAAAACCATTAACAATAGCCAGAGACTACTAAACTAATTAGGGAAGGCATTATACTTAGGAACATCACGATAGACAAACCAGAACTCCGAAAATGTGACAGTGATACATGTTAATTCACACAATTCAGATATAGCATGTTCAGGACTGCAGAACATAATGTGAAAGGAGATGCGCAATTCATTCGACTTCTCATTCTCATGATGTGAACAAATCTGAGTCGTTAGTTATATTAAGCTGGAAAATGAATGAATAGTGACAATACCACTGTATGAATGTTAAATGAAAGTAAGTAATGTAGAGATTTGAATGCACATGGGTGTGTATGACTTATAAACACTTCCTTATTGAGGTCAGACTTAGCTTTTTTTATGATGTGTGGAAAATCCTTTAAGTGTATAGTTGAAAGCCGTGACGTTATTTATCTTGGAAATTCCTAGACTGTCAACAACTACCAGCCCAATCCACGATTTTAACCCACTTTTATCATCGTCATCATATTGAGCTTAACGTCCGTTTTACATGCCACCATCTGTTGAATTACTTTATGAAATCAACATCCAAACTAACCTATCCCTGGCCAAGGGTTAGTGACTTATCTCTGGCCAAGTATTTATTTATCCCTCTTCCCCTCAGATCCATGTTTATCACATCTTACCATATTTTCCTGTGAACTGAACCTTCTACTTCAACTGTTTACTTCTAACTCAAGAACTCTCATCCATTGACTCTTTTAATGTGGCCATATCATCAAAGTCTCCTGTTCTGCACACATCTCTCTATACTGCCCGGATCTTCTGAGGTCATCAGATCTAAGCTTGTCTTCAAGACTCACATTACATATCCATCGTATCATTCTCGTGTCATTTCTTTTAATCTATAAAAGAGAATAGAAAGTTAATTTTGATTTACTTTCGTCAGCATTGCAACTCTTGCTTCCTTTATTTTGTCCTTTAGTCCTCACATTCCATAAGCGGTGTTTCTGATAAAGGGGGAAGAATTGCTGTTTTCTGGTCCGGAATCTAACACTTAACTTAAACCTTGGCTAGTCTTTGGCTTTGAAGTAGTATTTTTTAAAAAGTTTAGCTCTTTACATCAAGTGGCTTCATGTCTTGTCTGAGGTGGTTTCCACAAAAGAAAAGTGTGTAGAGGACTAGGATATATAAATCCTAATCCCATTACAAAAGAAAATAATGAAACGAATGGAATTGAAGGAAACAAAAGCTCAATTGATGGATAAGATAAACGTGTCGTTTATTTACTGTTGAAAGAATGAATGTTTTAGATATAACATGTGTTCATGTCTGCGCGGATGTAACCATCGTTTGCTGTGTGACTGGTGGTGTAGAAAGTAAAGGAAATGCGTGTTCATCTCACTATCGTTTGTTTGCGCGTGGGAAAAGAAGTAAGGGATGTATTGGAAAATGGGAACGATAGTCCAGTGTGTAGACAAAGAAAAAGATAGAGGGTTGACATCAGTTAAACTGTGTGCCATGTTAGCCGTCAGCTACACGGTGGTGTTCTCAGGGACAAGTTGTATATATAGAGAGAGAAAGAGTGAGAATGTCAATCCAGTTCATGGAGAGAGAAAGCGTATAAAGTGTACGTACTGTCTGTTGGCTTTTTGTCCCACATAGTAGTAAGTGGTGTGAGGCATGCACGTGTGCACGCCTGCCGAAAAGGCATGCTGTCGGTCTGTAGACCGCCCAGCTAGGAAGCTGGTCTGAAAAGGGCTGGAAACAGCTTGTCTCTTGCTTTTATACTTGTTTCCGGTGGTCTTTTGCGCATGTGTAGATTTCCTTTGAAAGGGGAAGTGACGTTGTCCATGCGTGCGTGTATGTGCGTACATTAGCGTGTGTGTGTGTGTGTATACACGTGAATGTGAGTGTATGTACGCGAACATGAATATATGTACGTGTGTGGACGTGGGCGCGTATGTTTGTGTGCGCGTATGTATATGACAAGTAATATAGCTTGAAATGTGAACGTGTGTTTTTGTGTGAGACTAGAAAAGGCTCGCGCAAGTGTCATCAAAGTTTCACTTCACTATTAATTAAAGGTATCTATTATTCAAAGGAAGAGAAGCCGTCTAACACATGCTAACATATAAAACAGAATAAAATAAAACGAATGATGATTAGAAGATGAAAATAAACAGAATGTAATTAAATATTGGATAACTTCTTGTACAAGTCACGTAAATTATTTAAAGTGAAATTGTTTTTGTTTACAGGATTTTGGCATTATTCTCAAATAACTTTTTATATTGTTAAAAAATGATTTAAACAGAAATTTATATCAGGTTGACTGCTTTGTTAACATTTTTGTCTTGGTGTAAAGCAAATTTTGCATTCTTTGTTTTTTCCGCATTTCACAGTTCTCACCAATGAAATAATTGTACGGAGACATATTTATTTCTTTTCAATTAAATTTTCAAACGATTTGGGAAATTTTAAGTAGGACGGCCCCTAGAGTAAATGTGGTATTATGGTGGTTCATTATTCTAGTTAAGAGTAGAATAACCATTTTCTAGTCATGGTGACAAAGGAAGACCAATGACACACATTTCTCCGCACTTTTGAATGGACCTGTTGCTTAATTTGTTAAAATGTAATTTTTTTATATTTTGTGTAAATAAATATTTCAACGCATAGTATCTGTTCTGATATTGCACACTATCTGTCCTCGGTCAATGAAGGAGAAATCTCTGTAGCCACATTAAATTATTATTTATTTTTAGAAAAATGGTGTCTGTATTAAAGTTGTAGTTCTAGAAGCAGGAAATGCCATTTAGTTATCTCCCTTTTTCGACTAACGCTTTGTGCTTAGATTTTTCTGGAAAAAAAAAATCCAAAAATAAATCAGTATAATATATGAAATTATTTTTAAAATCCGTTTAAAAATGTTTATTGAGTAAACAAATTTGAAAATGCTTCCTTTGACACACACATATCAAATTTCTAATTTAAAATATTGCAGCATTAAGAATTTATTATATAATGTTAAATTGAATTTAAAAAAAATTCTTAATGCAGCAATATTTTAAGTTATAAATTTATTATATTTTGTACTAGAATATCTTGTGTTTTTCTTTTCAAATTTTAACAACTAGTCCTTTTACTTTTCTAAGTTTAATCTTAACCATATTACTTGTCATGCTTGCATTTTTCTATGTAGTCCATATTTTTTCTAGGCTTTGTTTTGTCAACAATCCATAAAAAAACTTATTACCAACTTCTTAAATTGACTAAATAAAAAAAATAAAATAAAAGACTTAATTAAGTAAATAAATAGTCAGCAGTCAATTTTGGCCAGCGAGCCAAGGCGAAAGGTCAGTTAGCAATTGAACACAGTGACAGTGAATATCAGCAACAGTACAGCTGAGTGATAGATCGGGACAGCAGTAAGTTATTAGTGACAGTAGTAGCTGAATCGACATAATTGTGACGACAGGACAAACTGCAGATTTGATTGCTAATGGTAACCAACAACCAATCAGAAAAAAAAACGCCTCTCTGTTCCTTACAGATTCTGAGAACTTTTGAATACCAATAATTTTATTATAACTTTTATTTTACTGAACGAAAATTAAAATTTTTTTTTTACAAAATATAGCTGAGAAGGTGACTTATGAACTGTAAAAATTGTTTGAAATTTGGTCACAAAATGAGTGAGCGATGAAGTTTTAAAGCAGTTCTAAATGCCATATATTCAAACATGATAGTGTTTGAATGATAACTAAAAACTACATCTTGATTCAATGAAGGATTTTATTATTTATGTACGATAAATTAAGGCACAACTAATGACTCCAGCTGATTCTCTATTTGTGTGATATTAAGGCATGTCATTCGAGCAACCTGAAATTCTTATGTAATTCTTATCAAGGTTCAAAGGCCATTTGAGGATAAGGGTTAATGAGTGTTGAGTAAACTGTAAGAGAACATTGTGATGATCAGTAATGATAGGGTTGTTTGACTAAAAGTCAAAGACTACACAAGATACATGTACAGACCTTACATCATTAGATTCAATATGACGCTGACCTGGTTATGCTTAAAAAGAAAATGCTGTAATATTCATTGCCTTAGTGCTACCAGGGATTAAATTAGTGCAGATGATCGCGTGTGTATTGGCGGGGGAGTAAAATGCTTTTTTTCATTTTTACTGATAATTGATTCAACAACAATGAAAATTAGCCAAACAGATATTTGGCTTTCTTTTTTTTTCTGATTTGCTTTCTTTCTTTTTCTATTATACTGAACCAGTTGCTACAGAGAGAGAGAGAGAGAGAGAGAGAGAGAGAGAGAGAGAGAGAGAGAGAGAGAGGGGGGGGTATTTAGTTCTCTCCCACTGCAAGAACTTGGACACCAGGGTCGGAAAGTGGGATTGAGAAGTCAGTGCCCCGGAGGAGGAGCACTCTGACCTGCAAAAAGTGCCTGGACAACCCCGTTACTGAGTTTGACAAGATACACCTGAAAAAGGTCGGAGGTTGCATCGACCAAAGCGTTGTGAAAATAATGCTGAAGATGAAAACAGAAGTCCGAATAATACGAGTTATCCACCTTTATGGGGTCCATCGTTTGAACTGAAAGTGGCTTGCACGCATAACGGAAGCAGCCTTGAATTACGATACCTGGTCAACCAGTGTTTGGGATATGGTGAACTTGTTGGAAAGAGCCGGCTATACCGACCCAGAGTGAGCTGCAATCATGACCAATCTAAGTGAACTTCTAGAGGAAACGATGATTGCAGCATTAATTACAGAAATAGAACATGCTTTGCAATATGGGAAAAGAACTGCCATCAAAACCCTGAGGTTTTAAAGGTGAATTTGATCATTATATAAAAGCAAACGCATGTTTGCATGTCAAACTAAAAATTAAAAAATCCAAAACAAATATAAAGTTTATATTTTCTTGATTTGCATTGCTCTGGATGTATAATATCTAAAATTTAGAAAAAAGAATTATTTTTTGGCGTCAAATGGCCATTTATATCACTTACTTTTACGAAGAAATAAATATAATTTTTAATGTTCCCATATAAAGGGAAGTAACTCTAATTTTTTTTTCATAGAGTTATATACCTAGCACTTACTTGAGTTATGTGTGAGTGCATGCCCAAAGAGACGAATGGGCTGGATGATGAAGAAAGAGGGGGTAGAGAGCTCTCTGTTCAAACTCCTCAGCTGAATATTCACAGCAAACATGAATTGGAATAAATACATTGAAGACATTGCCAAGGCTGCTGCAAAAAAGGTGGGCTCCATCTATCGTGCTAAAAAAAATAATCACACCTGACAGTATCCTGTATCCTTACAAAGCCACCATTCGCCTATGAATGGAGTATTCTGCCACATCTGGGCTGATGCATCTTCCACTAAACTATTCCTTTTAGACAGGCTCCAAAAAAGAGTCTCCAGCCTAATAGATCCTGTACTATCAACCAAGCTCCAACCTCTGTCCCATCACCACAATGTTGCATCCCTGTGCCTGTTTTACAAGTACTTTAATGGAATGTGCTGTAATGAACTTGTAGTACTTGTGCTCCTTTAATGTAAATATCCCAACTAATCTGGTAAACAGCAAAACCATGCCCCTTTTACTGTAGAGATTCCTACATGTTGGAAAGCTTTCTACTGCAATAGTTTCTTCCTTCAAACTGGAAGGCTCGCCCGATATCCTGCTTCTCTGAGTGTACTGACATGCAGAAGTTTAAATGTAATGGGAACAGACATTTTGTTGTTCAACTACCTAGGTAGTGTCCCGGTAGCTATGGTCCCAAACGGTAGCTCTTAAATCCAAGTGGCAGTATGCCTTGTTTAGAGGGGAAAAGAGTAAAATAAATAAATAAATAAATAAATAAGTAGAATAAATAAATAAATAAATAAATAAGTTTAAAAAGTATAATACTGATACAGTTTTAAAGTCTTTTAGAGATGTAAAGATGTTTATTTTAGGAATTATAAAAATAGAAAATTATTTTATTGCTTTTTCACCCCAAACAAGGCACTGTGCCACTGTTATGTAAGGGGCTACTATTTGGGACTTGCAGGGATACTATGTAGGGAGTTGAGCAGCAAGATGTCTGTTTATATTACACTTGAACTTCTGCATGTTAGTTTTGTACTAATTTTTATTTTAAATAATTTCTTTTACAAAAGTAAGTAATCAAATAGGTGGTTTGATTTGGAGGGGTGAATATAATAACGTCTATATTTATTTATGTTTTTTTTTTTTTTTTTCATTCTAAATATATTGAAATATGCTTTTGTTTTCTTATATTAGAGAGGAAGTTTAATGACGGGGACTACATCTGATACAACACTGAGTCTCTTATTTTTCTGAATTATCCGACCAGATTATGGTAAAATAAATAAATAAATAAAAGCAAAAAAATAAAAATAAAAATGTGACATCAATTCCATTAGTATTACTTGGGACCAAAATAGTGGAGCGAGTAAAAAGAACGTTTTTATTTTTCATTCCCACTGGTAATTGTTTAAAAAATAACACTGAAATTTGGTCAAGCAGCAGTCAGTCAGATTTTCTGTCCTTTCTTTCCTTCTATTATATTGAACCAGGTGTGTGTGTGTGTGTGTGTGTGTGTGTGTGTGTGTGGAATAAGATAGAGAGTACGTGTGTGTGAGGGACAACATAGTGAGAGAGGGTGAAAGGGATAGATACATGAAAAGTTAATAAGAGATAGGTCACTTGATTAAAGGTTTAAAGGAAGCTTTAAAAAAAAAAACTTTTTAATTTTATTGTTATCCATGCTCACACCTGGTAGTCCTGCCAGTGATATATATATATATATATATATATATATATATATATATATATATATATATATATATATATATATATATATATATATATATATATAAAACATTGGAGAGAGAGAGAGAGAGAGAGAGAGAGAGAGAGAGATAATGCGGGGTTATGGATCAAGTAAAAAGGAAGAGGAGAAAAAGAAAGTGAAGCAGGGCCAGAAAAAGCAATTTCCATATTTGGAAATGGATGTGCAATGACGAGAGTTGTAGTATTATTTCTGTGATATCGCGGGTTTGTTTGTTGTTGTTGTTGTTGTTGTTGTTGTGCTCGGCTCGGCAACAACCAGGAAATTAAAGCAAGAGTTGGGTCGAATAAAAAGTGGGAGCGAGAAAAAGGACGACGGTAATAAACTAACAACCACAGATTTAGTTTTTAGTGTCTATGGAACAAAAATAATAAAACAAAGTAAATAAATAATAAATAAATAAACAATAATAATAATAATACCCCCTCCCCTCCGATCAAAGGCGTGTAGTAGTTGAGCAAGTACTAATAATACAGTAGTTGTGTGTGTGTGTGTATATGTATGTGTGTGTGTGTGTGTGAAGAGGGGAGGGGTGAGAGAATAAGGAGGCCGTAAAGAGAGTGGCAGCCAGTTCAGTTAGAGTAACCACATCGAAAGGAGTCAGTGCGAGCGCTTGCTTAGGATGTGAATTAAACGAATTATTTAGATAGAATCAGAAAAAGAAAACAAATAAGATTTAAGGGAAATAAGAAAGACAAAAGTCAATACTAGTTTATGTAGGTTTCCCTTTCTTTTTATTTTAGTGTTACTGATTTTTTAGTAGTTATAAAGTGGATAGTTACAAGTCGAGGGAGTTGTTTTTTTTTTATTTAAGCTGAAACTGTGACCAAAAGAAGAAGAAAAAAAAAAGCGCGAAAAAAAAAAAAGTCAAATAAAAAATTGTGAACTTTTAAAGTCTATTGATCATAACTTCTGTCTATGGATTAATGTGAGAAAAAAAAAATCATGGATTTACGACATCTGGATATTTAAGAGAAACCAATTATTAATTTAGTGTATTTAAAAAAAAAAAAAAAAAAAAAAAAAGTGGCCTTTTTGCTTCTTATGTATTTGTAATTATTTTTAAATAAATACAAAAGTCGCTCTGCTAAATATTGAGCTGAAAAAAAACCTTTTATTATCAACATTTTTAACTGTCGCCGAATATTCGATTAAAATTACTAATATTATTTTATTTCTTTAAAGGTGGCAAACGTCTAAATAGTGATATTAAAGTTTATTTTCTATATTGTTTTATAGCCCCCCCCTCTCCTGCATATATACATATAAATATATATATTTGTTTTAATTTAGAAGCAATTTCGGCCACGCTTTCGTTTTTATTTTATTTTTTCAAACTTGGAGGACTTTAAATTGGAGCTGTTATTTTTGTCTGCCTTCTTATTTCACTTAAATTATTACAACACTGATAACAGCCTGCAAAATTATCGAAAGGAAACCGAGTAAGTAGAAAAAAATGTATATTTTATAATTTGATTTTCAATCTGTAATTCGAATTCTGTTACTTAAATTCCACCACTCGTGATTATAATTGTTGATTGCTAGCTCTACCTACCCGGCATTACCCGGCAGTCTTTTTACTTTCATTTTTGTTTCACCTTTTTATTTTTATTTTTATAATTTATTTTGAATAATAGAATTTTAAAAATTACATTCAATTATGAAAGCATCGTTTAATCAGTGGATTATTTGTTGAACCCAATTTTTATAAAACTAAGACAGTCCCTTCTTTATAAGACTTGATTGAATGTAAATAGCTTTGAAAGCTTTCAATGATATATGAGAATGACTTTTTATTCGACCGTTTTACTTATTAACAATTGACCAATTTATTTACGATGAAATCGAAAAGCATTCTGGCGAATCTAATTTCGTAATTTAATTATTTTTATATGATTTTTTTAAATACCATTCTTTTTACACTACTTTAATAAACTTTCAGATCCGGTTTACGAAAAATCACCATCTTTAAAAAGTTGTCCGTTTTCTAATCAGAATGAGTTTTAATCTTTTTTTTTTCTGTGATTTCATGAAATACGTTTTTTAGTTTGACATTTAACGGTCATTAACAAATATGATTAATTGGTTTGTTTTACTGTTGCTTTATACTTTCTGTTACGAACTTTCCATGTGCTTTGAAACGTAGTTTAAAAGTTGAAAGGCGTATTCTTCTAAATATGAGGCAGGGGGAAAAACAGTCCACTAATATCCGTGTTTGACATTTTTATTGTACCTATTAAGCGGGATAGTATATTGGATATTGTTCGATCGCACAAATAAGAAACGTTCCCCTCTATAGCCATTGAACTAAATAATAATAAATATGAAAATAATTTTTTTTTAAACAATCTCGTTACAGAGCCGCCTCCCTTTCTTCTTGGCCTTTTTGTTGACCAGGTCTCACAAAACACACACACACACACACACACATATATATATATATATATATATATATATATATATATATATATATATATATATATATATATATATATATATAAGCTTGTTTTAAAATTAAAAGATGCATAAAATCTCAAGCTTAACGCTAGAGATATTTTTTTAAATCACCTTTTTAAATCAAACTATTAAGTGAATAATAAAGTATAGAAACATCTTTGTTTAATATTAGCAGGAAATCCCGGCTGTGTCGGGGCCTGCGTTGGAGTGGAGTTCATATGTACTCATAATTGATTAAACGTGTGAAGGGTAAAAATAAAGTGGTATTAATCTCAAATTTCGGTATTATTATACAAACACCGTGACAGCGTTAGGGTTAGGGTTTAGGGTTAGGGTTAGGTTAGGGTTAGTGTTAATTCGCTGTCACGGTGTTTGTATAGTTTTACCCAAATTTCTATAGTCTGTAACCCTCTTAAGGCGCATCCAGTGGTTCCCGGCAATCAACGGCGACCCGGATAACCGTTCGATCATTTCTCTTCTAAGCCCAGAACTCTTACTAAGGTTTCTAATGTTTTTAAATTTCTACCCCCTCCCTTTTTTGATCAAAATGAAATATACTTATCCACTTAATCGGGTTAATTAATGTGTGTATGCACGTACAATTTTAGCTCTAGTGCAGTTGCAGTTATCCCCAAGCAAAGTATTTTCTGTTAAGAGTTCCGTCCGCACAACATAAAGCTTCCACCCTCCATTTTAAGAATGGCTTTCTAAATTTGCTTGGAAATGTGAAACTACACAAGTGCTATAATTGCACACACACACACACACACACACACACACACACACACACAAACATTAGCCAGGTCAATGTAAGTGTGTTTCATTCTCAAACTATAGTCGGCGAATTACAATTTTATATGGTACTTATGTTACCATGCTGAAATAATGAGGAGGGAAGGTGTTTTGTAATTATTCTGTACTTTCACCTAACAATTTAATAAAGATATCGTAACAGACGTAACGCTTGAAAATACTATATTTTTTTTAATAGCACGGTAACATAAATGCATAAGCATCCTTTATATATTGTACAGTAAAATAATTATTTGATCTTGTGCTACAGAAGATCACAAAAACATCGATACCGTCGGTTTTAAATCCAACACAAAGGGGACCAGTTTCTAGTAGTAGTGGTCGCGCCTACGCCGGACTCTCTTCAGCCTCCATTTATTAACCAGCTAATCTATTCAGCAATTAAATTTAATTCAATCTACACCTTGTATGACGCTCATTTAAATCACGATTGAAAATCTATTTTATTCAGAAATAATCACTAATTATTTAAGTTAGAATCGGAACCTGCTTGTCTTACGAGATGACATTTTACGATAAAGCGATAATAATCGCGTGATCAAAACAAAACCCTCGTGTTCTTCTTGCTATCTTTGCCTCTAGTATCTTCCTTAAGTTTTCATATTTGCATTTATCTGTTGTCTCCCCCCCCCCTTCTCACTCCACTATCCATATTTACTGTTTATCCTCCATCCCCTGTTGCAAATTTTGAAAATTAGCTATTCAGCGTTGTTGGTATTTTCCGATGAAAGTGCCCCAGATAATCGGCTACCTCCACCCTCTGGAGGAAGTTAACGCCTGGGAGGATGCTATTGTTTTTGAGGCCGGTGAGGTGGGGCTGGGGTGGCTCTGCTAACTTCTGCTTTAAAGTTAAAAAAAAACTGTCCTGTATGTAGAATACGGACCGTGCTGAAATATTTATTTAGCAACTCATTCGTATTTTTTGGATTCTTCAGACTACTGTTCTCATCTCCAGTATCATGTTTACAACGTTTCGGTCGATGTAACCTCCGACCTTCTTCAGGTGTATATTGTCGAACTCTGAAATATATCTGTCGAACTCGGGAATTTGGACTTAACCCTTTATTTACTTCACGGGGGTAGCATGCTCTCGTTCTGTCAGCCATAAGAAATTCGCAATTGTATTTTTTTTTTTAGTTTTAGAGACCCATTCTTAATATGGAGGGAAACTTAGAAATATATTCTGTGTTCACATAGCAATTTAATAAATAAAAATTCAATTTTTACCCCGTCTTGAAAACCCCATTTAAAAAATAGCATGGCCCTCCTTATTCTACATTATTCTATAAAAACAACCCTTTGCAATGACGACTTTAAAGGTTTTTTGGGGGCAACGAATATATACTTTAAAAGTGGCACAGAAAAATAGTTTTCATGATATGTAGAAATTCCTTTTTTCAAAAAGTGGGGATCACTTTTCTATATAAATTTAACGTAAAATGAGCACCCACTTTCTGGCCACCTAGTGTATTTTTTATTTGTTTTTTTGAGCTGCCTGAAAGTTATTTTGGTAAATTTTTACTTACTTTCCACCTTTTAACTTTGAAAGGTCTTCGGGTATGCTGAAAACGAATATAGTATTTAAATTTGCCGCAAACAAGTAGTTTTCTGGATATTAAGCAATGTAAACAATTAGTTACATTGCTTAATATCCGGAAAACTACTTGTTTGCGGCAAAAATATGCGCGCTTGCGCGTCCAGAAATGGTCATCACTGATAACATAAGGAATTACGCGTATTTGTATGCAGATTTTGAAAAAAAATTTTGGTAAATTTTTACGAAGTGCTCCAATAAACACCCCCAACCTCGAAAGCCGGGGGAGGGGGGTGTTTATTTCGAAAGCCGTTGTTAACATGGGGTGGTTGGTTGGGGGTGTTTATATTACGCTAGGGCACGTCGCACAATACCAAATCTTTTCTTTATGTCCTCATGTCTTTATTGAAAGATAAAAAAACAACCCCCCTCTCTAGGTGGCCAGTGGCCAGAAAGTAGGTGCTCATTTTCCCTAAAATTTATATAGGAAAGTGATCCCCCACTTAATAAAAAAAAAAATTTCTTCATATCATGAAAACTATTTCTCTACGCCATTTTTTAAAAGTATATATTCGTTTTTAGCACTCCCGAAAACCTAGAAAAGTCGTCATTATAAAGGTTTTTTTGGAGTTGGAGAGATTTTAGATATTGAACAAAACTCCTTTTAAAACACCGATTATTTCCTACAAGACACCCGATTTTAGTAACCCTTTGGGGGAGATATGCCCCCTACCGCATTATTACTCTGCCCTCACGAGGAAGCAAGTAAACAAACCTGATTTTTATCTTTTAAATTTTCGGTACTCATGAGAGAGTGATCCGTGCTGAAATAATAACGTTATTATTTAAAACGCCATTCTTAACATGGGGAGGGTGTTTTGTACCTAATAATCTGTACTTTAACCTTACAATTGAATAAAAAACATATAAAACTTTAATTAAACGTGGAAATACGATTTAAAAAATAGCGCGGCCGCGGCAGATCACTCTGCATTAGCACCAAATTTTCTTAACAACGGATGATAAATTATTACGAGACTAGTTTTATTTATTTTTATGGACATATTTACAATTGGAAAAGAAAAAATATATATACTTAATCGCTTCAGTTTTTTTAAAATTTTATTTCAATCAACATTTGATTTATAGAAAAAAGAAAATCAAAGTGTATCTAATAGTTATGCATGTGCGAGAAACACAGACATATCTGATGGCTTTACAGGAGATGGTATACAACAACAGGTCATATGACATTTTAGCAGTTGTACTTTTCGTTCGTGTTGTCTAAAAATAACATTCAAAACACGTTGAAAATTTGAAATCAAAGACAGTCAAAAATTGTTTTGTTTTCATTGTCGTTTTAATAAAAACAAAAGTTGTGGAATAAACAATACATATATCTAATAATAACAACGAAATCAACCATGATGATCTCGTGTCTTTGTTTTTCGCCTATGATACGTAACTTTGATAAAATTCACATCAAAAGATTTTAACTGTTTTTTGGCGGATCTGAATGAAAATCCCCAACCGCAACCCCAGAGCTTTCGGAATAAACACCGAACTTCCTCATGTTAAGAATGAATTTTTTTTTTTTTTTTTTTTTTTTTTTTTTTTTTTTTTGTGTGTGTGGATTATTATTAATTGGACACTAGGGTGGGGGATTCTCGTTCAGGTCCGCCCCGATTTTTCTTTAATATTCACCGAATATTTATTGAAATAACAAGGTGCTTGTTAAGTTATAGTCAACAAATTGATTTTTAAAATGTATCGTTTTAAGCAAGAACAATATTATGTACTTAATTGTCATGTCGAAAATAGTAATATATCCAAAAACTACGAAAATTCCTAGAAGTAGGACAACTGTGCTACTCTGTTTTTAGTAAAAAAAAAAAAAGTCTATCGACGCTAGACTACAAACCTTGCGGCCATGACATAAGTAATCTGAAATATTCCTTTCGGAGTTATGTCCCCTGTGTTTAGTCTCTTACTTATAACGTCCAAGAACAATGCGATTTTACCCAATTTTCAGAAAGAAATTACTTTTAACTATAAATTTCTACTCTATAATTTTTCGTAAATTTTGGATATATTACTATTTTCGGCATGACAATTAAGTACATTATATTGTTTTTGCTTAAAATAACATTTAAAAAATCGATCTGTTGACTATCTTATTAAATTTTAACAGTTTAATAAACAAAAGATATCGTAAAAAGTGAATTTGAAAATTCGGGCACGACAGTCGACAACAAAACGAAAAATTGGTCACTGGTAAAAAAACAAAAACAAAAACAAAAAATCCCCAAAATTTTAAATAAATGTTACCAAAGGCAAGATAAGTTACTCTTCTACCTACTTGGATAAGTTTTTTGTTTTAACTTATTTTAAAGCGTTTATTTACTTTGAAATACAAGTAGTGAAAAGTCTTATATAGGAACAAGAAAAAAATGTCTGAAATAAGACGCTTAGCTGGAGTCTCAATAATCACTCAAAAAACAATTTAAACATTCTGGTAGAAACCCCACCCAATAAATGTTATCGTGACGTTTATTGGGTGCGTGTATACTGTAACAGTACACTGTAACACGTGCAGTACTTTTTTAAAAAAAATAATTTTTTACATTGTATTTTCCTTTTGTAGATTACCCCTTGCTGAACTAAATCAACCCCTCTCCTAAAAAATGTAGAATATTATGTTGTTTTTTTTTTGTGCGTGTGGGGGGGGGTAACCTAGGGTTTTAAGCTCTTTTGGTCAAGATCAAAGTGTAGTATCTGTTCTTCAGATGCTGTGCTGCAGTGCTGCACTTCCATTTCTTGTTCTCTTTCGGTGGAGGATCAGTCCACTCCTTCACTGAAGGACTCCTTCAGTGAAGGACTCCTTCACGACTGAGACAACTTTTTAATTTTGTACCTTTTCTCCACGTTAAAAAACGACCTTAGTGTCTAACTCTGTCCCGTGGGGAGGCATAGTAAATAGGTACAATAATCTTTTTGTTGCCTTTTCCCGCGTGAAATGCAACTATTTACAAAAGCAAGTGAACTGACCTGCCATGTGATTTTAAAGAAATTCAAATATAACGCTAAAAACGAATTACAAATTAAAGAAAAAAAAACAACAACAATAATTTACACAATAAAATGCAACAAATGTAAATAAATCACTGTTTTCTTTTTTCTTTCTTTTTCGTTTTAGAAACCAGAGTTTAATTTTATGTGATCACCTGTAGGTTGGTGTCGTAAATAGCGGCGGTCATGGGGGAATATCTATATAAATACTGAGAATTGTAAACATGACTATCGTCTGGACTTTTCTTTAAGTACTATTCCGACTCCGCCTAAGCAAATACACGTAATCTAATAAAATGGTTACCTTTACGATTACTATTCCCATTTCATTTCTGATTGTCTCATGTTAAACGTTTTTTTTTTCTCAATAATAACGTATTTATTTAGAAAAGTCTTTCTTAGCATGTGGAAGGGCTTTCAACTAACAATTTAATAGACAAAACATACTATAAAAAATCAATTTAAAACAAAGGAGCAATCGGAAGTAGAGTGGAAGCATTAAACGTAAAGATAACCTTTGGTGGTCATTCGTTTTTTCTTCTTCCTGTTACATTCTACATTTAGTAATACACGATTTAAATCCAGAACTCCAACTTCCAACGTAGACCCCCCCACCCCCACTACCATGTATCCTTCTCCAACATAGGAGTCTACGTTCTAACCTTCTAGAGGTTGAAATCCAATTACAGGAGACCTAACCAGACCTATTCTTCCTAAGCGAAACTGGTTCGTAATTAAAGAATATTCTAATTTAACATCCAAATCTGACCCCCAAGATCGCCACGGGCGTGGAATATCCTAAATTGCCTTATATGTGTTTTGGGATTGCACTTACACCACTGCGTTTATATTTGCCCTCTATCGCTTCCATGACAGTGGAGTTACGATCTTTAAATGTATATCTGAAGAAATTAACCACATCCTGTCTCCTCATCCTTTGGCTAACATTCATGTCTGTGGAGACTCCAATGCTCACAGTGTGGAATGGTTAGTCCACTCAACCAAGACATGATGAGGGGATGTTCTGTGACGATTTCTCCATTGCTTATGATATAACTCAGATTGTTCATGAATACACCCATTTGCCCCGACACTGACGGTCAGCATGCAAGTCTCCTAAACTTTTTCTCATAACTTTCCCTAAGCAACGTTCATCTTCCATTCTGTCTCCACTTGGATCTTCTGACCACTCGTTGTCTCAGTTAAGATAAAAACAAAATGTAATAAGTTCTACAACCTACTTCTCCATCGTACAGTATATTGATACTCTATGACTGATTGAGATAGCTTCCGTACATTCATATCAGATCTACTGCTGCATTCCATGTTTAAAAAGAATGTGTCCTCTATAGTATCAAACCTGACAGAATGGTTAAGTGTAGGTATAGATCACTTCATACCCTTGAAAAAATTCCAGCAAAAACCTAACAGCCAGCCATGGTTCTCTTCAGAATGTGCTGCTGCCATTGAGCGCAGAAATCACTATTTCCATTGCTCCCAACGTAATAGATGTACTGAGACTAAATCCGTTTTCAGGACTGTCAGCAACCACTGTAAAAGAGTAATAAAGAACGTGAAAGAGTTGTATGCTCAGTCCATTAAGTTCAAAGTAGCTGAGCAATGGCTTGCTTTCCACCAATTTTGGCAAATAACAAACAGGGTCCTGAATAGAAATATGTGCTCCATCCCAACCATCATCAATGCACCTGAGGTAATCTCGTCAGCCTCAGACAAAGCCAAACTCTGCCAAAAACCTTGCAGCTAATTCTATCCTATGCGATCAGAGCTGCCAAACCCCGTATTTCCTCTTGTCTGAAAACACGCTATGCAACATACAAATATCTATGCATGATGTTGCCAAACTAATCAAAAACCTTGATTCCAGTAAAGCAACAGGCTCTAACAGCATTGCTGAAAAAACTTCTACCAGAACTAACTCCTGTACTTACAAAACTGTTTAAGCGTTGTCCTAAGGAGAATTTCTTCTCAACACCCTTAAAAACCTTGTCAGTAAACCCTGTATTAAAAATTCAGGTAATCGGTCATCTCCCTCTCAATACGGTCCTGGATATAACCTAAAACTATATCCGATGGTGAGGCCCCAGCTTGTGGGCTTTGGGGAGTGTGGAGCCACCCTTTAATTGCTATTGCTCCCAAGTCCACTCTGACCCGAAGTGGTAGTACCTGTTAGGATCCCAACTATGGATTGCAAAAAATAAATATATTCTATTAAAAAAATTTTCTTCAAAATCACTGGATTCGGCATTAAATAACCTGGAAAGGGTTGATATGCTGTAAAACAAAAACAACCAACCAACCAACCCTCTCAATACAGATCAATCAGTCTCATGTGAGCCATGAGTAAGTTGCTGGAATCTGTGTTAAATAGAGAAGTAGTCAACCACGTCAGTAAAAATAACCTCCTCAGTGACATGCGTTCTGCTAGAGCTACAGCAGATATGCTAACAGTTATATCTCATTAGCGAATCTCTCGACAGAGGCTTCCTTTCTAGGGTAGTTGTCCTTGCCATATCAAAGGCCTTTGATAGGGTATGGCATAAAGGTCTGCTCCACAAAATCTCCAGCTATGGTATAGCTGGAAATGTCTTCTCAATTATTAAATCCATTCTCTCTAATAGGTTCATAAAAGTAGTGATTGATGGGCAGAAATCAGAACCTCAAAGTATTAATGCTGGAGTCCCTCAGGAGTCCATCCTGAGTCTAACACTCTTCCTGTTCTTCATCAATGATCTTTCAAATCACATTCTAAGATCATTTGTAGACTTTTATGCTGACAATACTACCATCTATGGCAACACTTCAAAAGCCGTAAACTACCAAGTTCTCTGATTCTCTCTTCTCTGATCTTGAGTATGTGATGCAATGGAGAAAGAGGTGGCTGATTAATTTTAATGCATCTAAAAGCAAGCTTCTATCTTTGCATCATCAATGCTCTAATCCCCATCTGGCATTAACGGAAATTAATTGCTCTCGTCTTGAGGAGGTTCCATGTTTTGACAAGTTTCTAGGTCTGACATTTACCAAGGCTGCTGATAAAATGGTGGGATCATTCTACAACTCCACACTCCAGTAGATATCTCACTGTTGATGCAATTCTCTACCTGTATAAGAGCCCAGTATGTCCAAGGATGAAGTACTGTTGCCACATCTGGACAGGAGCTGCTAGAAGCGCTTATCCTGCCTCGACAAAGTTCAAAATAGACTTCGTAGCCTAATGGGGGATGCCCTTTTCTCTTCTCTGCAACCTTTTTTCCACAGAAGAGACGTTGCGAGCCTGCTTTATCGTTAAATTTACCTAATTTTCATTACTAATGATTACTATATTGACCAACTTCTACTGTACACTCTTTAACCCTTATCCTTGAGTGGCCTCTGGGCCTTGTGGTGATGCCTTTGTAAAAAAAAAAAAAGAAAAAAAGTGCTTGTCTGTATTTTTGAAAAGTTTTTTTCAATCATGTAACAGTAACACTCGTGCAACTTTAGTTTTTTAGTCGATTACGTGAGAAAACTTATCAAAAGAAAAACAAACAAAAAAACACGGCGGACGTTTAGGAAATTGACCCCCACCTCTAAATTTCACAAAATGTTACCGATACTGTCTGGTTTCATTTTCTTTTATATATCAACACGTGATTAAAATTTAAATTGATAACAAACCTGTATTCGTTTTTTAAGCACTTGCAAAAGTGTATATATATATATATATATATATATATATATATATATATATATATATATATATATATATATATATATATGGCGATTAAGCTGCACTGAATATTTGGCGTTTCATCCACTCTAGGACTCCTCAGGCTTATGCACGAATTCTGTGGTTGTTTATCGTTTTTATATGGTCCTCTTCTATTGAGGATTTAGTTAGCCAATCAGCTTTCTAGTATCCACCGCGCCCCTTCCTATCAGCCAATGGGCATGCATTTTATCGGACAAAGGATCTGCTTTAAAACTAGCTTAGTGTTTTTTTTTATTGTTAGTTTATATATAAATATATATGTGTACATACATATATGCCCATATATGTACATATATATATATATACATACATATGTGTGATCGTTTATGTATGTTCATGTTTATTTAATTTATTTATTTGTTTATTTTCTATTGTTTTTGTTAGTTTTAAAGCTATTTTGTATCGCTATCCTAGAGTAAATTTTATTTTGTGAATACAGTTATTTGCTATTTCTCTTCTACAGTTTAATAGATGTTGGGGTTCTTTAAAGTACAGGATAGCAAATTTTTCATGAAGGCATGATCTGCATGGGTCGTCTAGATGCCTACACGTGGTAGCTTGTCTTATTTTCCATTCGACTACCGGCGAATGTCCGCTTTCTTTGAGTGGCTAACTAAATCCTCAATAGAAAAGGACCATATAAAAACGATAAACAACCACAGAATTCGCGCATAAGCCTGAGGAGTCCTAGAGTGGATGAAACGCCGAATATTCAGTGTAGCTTAATCGCCATATATATTTTATAAATTACTAACTAGCTCTACCTACGTATTGAGCACTTTTGAAGTAAATGCTTAAAGTTTACGCATAAATCTATACTTTCGTATATTAATTTTATGTGAGTAAATGAAGTAGTTATATATATATATATATATATATATATATATATATATATATATATATATATAATTTTTAATAGTTTTATCATTTAGGCATTTAAAAAAATATTTCATTTCATTTTTTCTTTTGTTTTAAAAGAGATTTTCAATTGGTTGTGATTTTTTTTATCATTTCATTAAGAAAAAAAATCAATTTCATTGTTTTTATTCTATTTTTTAAAATCCTTTCTTTATTCGCATTTTTAAAACATTTTATTCGTTTTTAGTTTTTTTTTTCATCAAAATGAATATTTATATTGTCGAAGAACATTTTTTTAATATAAGAAATAAAACATTCTTTTTAAAATTAATACATTTAATGTTTCTTAAGTTGATCTAGAAATAAAATAATATATTGTTAGTTGCGATTAAGTGAAAAAATGAAAATAATTTACGTTTGTTTAGGCGGTGTCCAGTAACATTTTTCCCTTTTGGACGTGCAAGGCCGGGTTGGGGACTATTTTGCAACCGAAAAAGGCACACTTCCTTATTTGGATTATTCGGACTACTGTTCTCATCTTGAATGTTATTTTCACAACGTTTCTTGTCTTGTCAAATTCAGGGAATCTTTCCGCAAGAATCTGTGGCGTTGGCGTGGTGAAAGTGATCGGTAAAATTCGATTGTAAGTTGCTCTCTTCTGGAGATTGAAGGTTCAATGTTTGGCACGGGTGACACTCAAAAATAAAATTGTGAATTCCATTCGAAATTTTGTGCAAACTCACGATTTTGCCGAGTTCGACAATATACACTTCAACAAGATCGGAGGTTACATCGGTCGAAACGTTGTGAAACTCAAGATAGAACAGTAATCCGAATAATCCAAATAATACGACAGTAGTCTGAATAAAAGAACTTGAACATTACAATTGAAAAAATGTCAAATTCATATTTTTTTTTTCGCCCATAAAAAATAATTTTGTTACAAATTCGATTATTTGCTTTTTAAACTCAAACTCCTGAAAATCTTAAAATGAATTCAGTGTTTCCCCTTAAAGTGAAATATTTATCGATCGTCCATTATTCGGCTTCTTATATATATATATAAATCGAAATTCGGTCAGCAGTTATATAAATTGACATTACAGTTTTATTTTACAATATTATTATAGATTTTGAATTCCAGCAGATTTATTTCTAGTGTTGGAATAAAAAAGATATACACGTCGTTGAAAAAAAAAACAAAAAAAAAAACCAATCCTTATTAAGATTACCGATTGATGCATTTTAAGTAACTGAGAATTTCCATGTGTTTTCTGATTTTATATAATTTATGAGAACACTACAAAAAGATCTTTCTTTCTGCCTCTCTTTCTATTCCATTCTCTACCTTTCTGCTTAGTGCTTCCCTCTCTTTTGCCCCTCTCTCTCCATTTCTGTTTCTTCCTTCTATCTCTCTCTGCTTCTTTCTTTTCTTTTTTTTCTGTCTCTCTCTTTCACTCTATATCCATCTCTCTCTTTCTGCCTCCTCTCTCTTTCAAACATAATTGCATAAAGTCCAATGACAGAAAAAAAGATGAATCTTAATAATTGAAATATTTTTCTCGTACCATGTGATTTATTTTTTCCCCTTTTTTTAATTGTTGATATTTAATGTTTAGTTCTTGAATCAGTGTTTAGATTCGTCGAGGTATTTTCCTAAATGTAAAAAAAACAAAAAAACAACAAAAAAAAAAACACGTTAAACACACTTCAAAATAGCCTCTAAAAATGTGTTTTCACCGGTAAATTGAAATAATTAAAAATAAAATACTTCAAAGTCCAAAAGAAAATATTTTTATAGTCAACTTAAATTAGACAGTCCGATTAATTTGTTTTATTTTTAACGTTTAACAATGTTATGTGTGCGTGAATTTTTTTCTTTAGAAATTAAGTAACTTTCTACCCATGTGGGCTGGCTGGACTGTTGCTGTTGTCGAGCGAACCTTGTCAAAATCAATTTGTTGAGCCCCTCCCCCCCACTTTTTTTTTTTTTTTTTTTTTACAATCGTTACATTATTTTAAAATTGCCAAAGTAGATTAAATTAAAAATTCGTAATATAATTTTTGGGGTTTGTATTACTGTACACATAGATTCGAAAAAGTTGTCAAAAAACAAATATATAACAAATAAATGTTATCAAAGGCAAGATAAGTTACTTTTCTACCAAACTGGATATAATTTTCTTGTTTTTATTCAATGTAACATGTTTATTCAGCTCGAAAAACATACAGTGTTTACCGATGTGATGTAATAGAAAATTCAAAATGGCGCCCGACTCTCTCTTTAACACGGAAAGTTCGGGAAAAGGTGTTTATAAATAATAAACTAGACAAAATACTGTTAGAAATTCGCTTAATATATGTTACCGTGACATAGGCTGCCATATATTCGATGGTTTTTAATAGTATTTTGTCTAGTTTATTATTTATAACACCTTTTCCCAAACTTACCGTGTTAAAGATAGTCGGGCGCCATTTTGAATTTTCCAATACATCGGTAAACACTGCATGTTTTTCGAGCTGAATAAACATGTTACATTGAATAAAAACACAAAAAATATATTCAGTTAGGTAGAAAAGTAACTTATCTTGCCTTTGATAACATTTATTTGTTATATATTTGTTTTTTTTGACAACTTTTTCGAATCTGTGTACAGTAATACAAACCCCACCAGTCCACCACCACCACCTATATTTATTATTTATTTTTATGTGAAATGTGTGTATTGTCATTCTGCTTTAGCGATGAAGTGGTATTTCCCTGGGCTTAGTTGTTGTGACCTGACCTAGAAAATCCTCCTCTTCATTGAAGCTGAGCTTACCCAACATAAATAAACCGACTCTTTTCCTTCTTGACCCTTAAATAAAACCCCTCATTGTGTACAGCCACAGCCTGTCTTGCAGGCAGCATACCACGTTTCCTTTTTTATTTTTTAATATATGTATATATATATAAAAAAACGATATTAAAACAAGTGAACTAGTTTTCTACTTGCAAAGGAAATCACTACTATATTTCAGCGTCTCAAATTCTTTTTCAAAAGACGTCAATTTCATACGATTGTTCGATTTGTAGATCGTAAAATTACACTGCAATTTCAAATAGTAACAAAATAAAAAATAGTACTTATATAGAATACGGACCGTGATTAGGTTAGAACGTTAGAAACCCATTCGTAACGAGGGGGTAGGCGTCTTATTCTGTACTTTCACCTAACAAGTTAATAAGCAAAAATATATAAAATAGTATTTTGCATAAATTCCGTAAAAATATTCACAAATATTTAATTTATAAAAAAGAACTTGTTTATGTTAGAAAAATAGTTCTTAACTAACAAATGGGTAACGACGGTAGATCAAAATGTAAGAAATTGATTAAAAAAAATATATGCAAAAAAGCACGTTCTTTTAAAATAATCAATAGTAAACGTAATGACGTCTTTTGAAATGAGAATTTGAGAAGCAGAAAACATACATAAGCCAACATTTGTTGCCGTTTTATAAAAAAAAAAAAAAACCCGGAAAAAATCATATTCAGTCATGTTTCGTAATATTTTTATTTTATGACTGTTGTTGCAATCGTTAGACATTTAATCAATTTAGATATCAGTCTATATTTCCTAAAATTTTGTAAAACAATACCAGAAATTTGAATTTTTTTTCTTGTCTAGTTGAAAATCGGGATATGTCAGTATAGACAACAAAATGCAAAAGTTCTTAAAAAAACAAATCTATAACAAATAAATGTTACCAAAGGCAAGATGAATTACTCTTCTATCCGTGGCAGTTATTCTCTGGATTTCTATCCGTATGTTGTGCAATATTCGATTTTTTTAGCAATTATCGAGACTCTAAAAATGACCATGTCATGTCTGGCATTTTATTTTCTTGATGAAACGTAATACTCGACACTAAACGCCTTAAAAAAGTTAAAACACACAGGAAAAAAAAAAAAAATCCAGGTAGAATATAGAGTAACTTATGTTGCCTTTGGTAATATTTATTAATTATATATTTGTTTCTGGACCATTTTATCGTTTTGTTAAATGCCCGAAAATGAATTTCAATTTACAAAATTTTGCAGATTCAAAATCTGCTTTATCTATTTATTTATTTTTTTTTTATGTACTTTTGTCAGATTTTTTGTATAAAGTTTTGAATGTTGTCAACTTCAATTGATTTATTTGGAAAAATTTGCCTGGATCAGAATCATCGGTAATCCCTAATGGAAACACATCAGGAAATCGGTAACAAACCAATTCCTCCTCCCGAAGGAGGAGGAAATGCCTAGTAGAGTTCTGTTTTGACAGTTTTGTCATACACGCGCTATTAGATGGTTTGAGTAATAAAAGTACATTTTGTGTCTTCTTCACTCGGACATTAATGTGTACTTAGTGGAAATCAATAACACGTTCTTTTAATACTGGAAAATCTGTGCGAGACCAAACGTGAAAGTCATGTGTTTGAAAGAAAAAATGAAAAATAAGTTTCCGACCAGTACATACCACCCTCTCCCACACCATATGACGAACCTGTTACACAGTCACTGGTTAAGTTCGACTCTGACCTAATAGTTAACGAGTTCGAATACATTCCAATATACGGTCACTCATGTAGTGCACTGCACTGCAGTGCACTACTATCGAGAAAGGTATGAATTCCGACCCATTCAATTCACCCATAATTCAAATCGGGTTTTATGAATACTTAACAATAAGTATCGTATAAAGCTGATACGCGATTTAGAATAGAATCGCCGATTCATTGCCCGTTTGGCTGGGAGCAGGGTGTGGGATACTGACTGAGGCAGTTTAATTCTTTGTCTCAATCCAGAATATCTACTTTTTAAAGAGCTGGACCCCCCCCCCCTCCGCCTCTGTTAAAAACCGACCTTGTCCAAATCTGCCCTGGTTGAGAGACAAGTAAATCGGTACACACTAGAAATCGTTCAATAAAGAACCTTGTTTCATAAATAAGTTACACCCCCCCCCCCAAAAAAAATCTTGTCTGGGTAAATGTTAAGTTTAATTCTTTTTTGCGAAAGTGCGATATGCAGTAGGTAAACAATGTGTGTGTGTATATATATATATATATATATATATATATATATATATATACCGAGGAAGACCGAAGGATCGGTCGAAAATTATGTGATTTTGAAAGAAACATTTTTTTCCCCAAAGGCTTTTTGTATTCCTGCACGTCAACACATAGAAAATAAATACAAAAAAGATATAAACATTTATATATTTTTCGTATTGATATTTTATTCATATTAATGGCATGGTAAGGCCACAGGAGAGACAACCGAAGCAGCAAAACTGAAGCTGGCTTGCAGGACACTGTATATACAAATGTAGGAAAATTTGGGCATATTTTATTGGTTCGAAGATATAGGTTCTTTTTTTAACAATTGTCATAAAATTTGAACCATAGAATAGTCTTCAAGTGCCTGAAATTTTTCATGTACGAGTAGTTTCATCTCCTAGAACCAAAGCTATGAGCATTTCAATATTCAATTTGGCTACCATTGTGTGTGTGTGTGTGTGTGTGTGTGTGTGTGTGCATATATATATATATATATATATATATATATATATATACATATACACATACACACCAATGGGCGAATGAACCCTTTTTCTGGGTCAACGGCCAACTAGCACCGTGTATATTTGTGTGTGTGTATATGTGTGTTGGGGTGGAGAGGGCTCCCGTAAGCCGTGGTGAAGGCAACCTTTCTAGGTGAAGCAAATCTCTGATATAAAAAAAGCATAAAGCGGGAGACCAGTACCCGCATTAAGCTGGTCTGCAGTTTAATTTGTTACTGGCTATCTTGCTCTTGCTTGTTCTCAACATTTTGAACCGAGAGAGAGACTTAACTATCATGCAAAGCTAAGACTCTGTAACATCATCTTTGTATAGATACTCCCTCAGGCATTTGGGCTCATGGACTTTAAGTGTCTGAGGGAGTGGCACTCGTCTGATAAGACGTTGCAATCATCGTCATCATATATACACCACCTTTTTGGGCAATTTTGTAAGTTCCAAATCTCAGCGACTGTTGATCAGAATTTAATGAAATGAAGGCTCATTGGAAAGGTAATGACCTGAATTATGTAGTGGGCTATGTAATATTTGCCCTTAAGGTCGCACATTAAGTGGATCATCCAGAGCCTATTTTTGTCACTTTTTTACAGCCATAAAATGTTTCAATCATGGTCATTTGTTTTCCTAGTTTTGCTTATGAATTACAAAATATCTGATATTTCCTCAAAGCCCCTGGCCTTGATGAAGGGGAGACTAAAACTTGCTACTATGGTTTCAAATGATCTGAAATAACAGCAAGGAGAGACTTGATTCTGTGGAATTTACTTTATGTATGAAAACCAAAGAGGGGAGATATAACATGAGAAATATTTGGAATCAAGTCTCCCCTTGCTGTTATTTCAGATCATTTGAAACTATAGCAGCAAGTTTTAGTCTTCCCTCCATTAAGGCCAGAGGTTTTGGGGAAATATATTAAAGTTTATGACACGTTGAATAGATTGGAGTTACAATTAATTTAGTGTAGGCAACGACGTGAAGCTGGTCTTGTTAATATAAAAATAACTTATTTAAAACTATCCTACCCGTATCCCGGCGTTGCCCGGGAAATTAGATAAAGGATCAAATTGTCATACTATTACTATTAATGATATAGTTAAACCGAAAAAAATATAATACAAGTAATGATAATACTATTGATAGTAATACTCGTAATAATACTAATAGAACTAACCATAGCGATAAAATTATACTATTAACTAAGAAAAAAAAGTTAAATGGAATGGTAATAAATGAAACAACGATAATAACATTAATATCAATATCGCAAATAATAATCAATAAAATAATTGTAATAAATCAAAATAATATTAAAAACAAAAAGTATGAATACAGAAAACCATATAGTATTACAGTAGAACCCCTGGATACGACATTAAAAATTAGTAACAAAATACAGTATATAATCCACATGTATATAATCAAATAACGTTATAAATAACACCGTAAGGCGGGGGCAAAACCGTAATCAGGGACTGGAAAAATGTCGTATTCCACATCGTAACCTGAAAAAATGTATCCTAAGGTCATCGTATCCCAGGGTTCTACTGTATAACTGTAAATGTATTAGAAATAAGAAAACGAAAGTCACGACCATTTAAAATGATAATCATAATAATCATTGTGATTTAACAGTGGTTAGATGAAGCTTCCGTGATGAATTAATATTATTTAGAACGCCATTTTTAACATGGATGAGGAATGGGGCTATGTTAACTAATCTGAACTGTCACGTAAATTAATATATACAATTGCGAAAGTAAAACACTCTGAAAGTTATATTATGAACGAAGAAATTAAGAATATGTATATCAAACAGAAATTATTTTGGATTCAACAGTTCAAAGACTTTAAAGTTACTTTCAATGCTTCATGTTTATGGAGAAATCACCATGAAGATCTTTATTATTAAAATATATATATATATATATATATATATATATATATATATATATATATATATATATATATATATATATATATATATATAATACGCTGAAAATCGCTGAAAACGGTGTTATGTTGATATTTTAAGCTGAAATAAAGATTCTTAATGCAAACATTTGTTTTGTACTTATGCAGAATACGGAACGTGCTGAAATAATAACATAATTTAGAAATCGGTTCTTAATATGTTGAAAGGAATGACTTTTTAAAAAAGTATTCTGTACTTTCATCTAACAATTTAATAACCGAAAAACACTATAAAATTGAATTTTTACTTGAAAATCCTATATATATATATATATATATACTAGCAGGTCACCCGGCATTGCTCAGTGGTAAAATACTCTTAAATATGATATTTTGATTAATGCAGATTTTGTATTTATATTATACTAGCAGGGGTGCCCGGCGTTGCTCGGGTGTTTGGAGGTGTATGCTGTGCAAAAAAAGCAAAAAAACAAAAAAAAATGGTTAATTTTTTAAAACTTTGACCCCTATTATGACCCCTTAAAATTTATAGTTTCGGGCTCAAACCACTTTATTAAGTTAGATCCAGGTTCAAGGAACCTATATCTAAAATTTCAAGTGTCTAGACCCAAAATTGTCGGAGGAGTTTGATAGAGTTCTTAAAGGTCAAATCGTTGAAATTTGACCCCTTAACAGCCAAATTTCTGGCTGACACCCGTCACATCGATTTTCCCAAATCTCAGTACCCGGTATTTCAAATTTCGAGATTATAGACTAAAAATTGACAGAGTTATTGCGTAGGGAAATGTACACAGACACACAGACAGACAGACAGACACGTTCACTTTTATAGATATATAGATTGGACCCAGTATATAGTAATAATTTAAAAAGTAAAAAAAAAAAATAAAATAAAAATAACTCATGATCAACTATCAGATGTTGACAACGATCAATTAAGAGCCTTAGTTGAAGCCAATCCACACACACCTGTTCGAGAACTTGCTTCTGAATTATATGTAACGTATACAACGATTTCCAACCACTTGAGAGAGATTGAAAAGGCAAAAAAAAAACTTGATAAATAGATGCCTCATACATTGAACGACAACCAAAAGAAATTCCATTATGAAGTGTCATCTTCCCCTTTTTTACGCAACAAGGATGACCCGTTTCTCAACTGCATTGTGACTTGCGATGAAAAGTGGGTTCTGTACAACAACCGGCAATACTCAGCTCAGTGGTTAGATGCCGACAAAGTTCCATGACACTTTCCGAAGCCAGAGTTGCACCAAAAAAAGATCATGCTGACTGGTGGTTTGCGACTGGTCTCATTCATTATAGTTTTTTGAATGCAGGCAAAATCAATATGGCAGAGAAGTACTGTCAACAAATGGATGAAATGCATCAGAAACTTCGACAACAACGCCTAGCATTAGTCGGCAGAAAAGGCCCAATTCTCCTAAACAACAATGCCTGACCGCTTGTTGCTAAACCAACCCTGCAGAAGTTGAGCGAATTAGGCTGCGAAACTCTGCCTTATCCACCATACTCTCCAGACTTCTCACCTACCGACTACCACTTTTTCAAGCATCTCGACAACTTTCTGCATGAGAAATGCTTCAAAAACCTAAGCGATATCAAAAATGCCTTCAGCGACTTCATCACCACCAGAACGCAAGATTTTTATGTTACTGGCATGCACTTGTTTTGTGTTGGCAAAAGTGTGTTGATTCTAATTGTGCTTATTTCGATCAGTAAATTTTTGTTTGAGCCGAGGTATTTCTATTCTTCGGTTGAGCATATTGGGAAGTGATATACAAACTGCCATTAGCGTATTAAGCGATGCTCTTTGTGTGAACAAATCAAGCTTAGGCATTTGGACGATGTCAAAACATTGTTAATTCACTACCCGCACAGCAGCAGCCGAATTGCTTAGTGGCGAGAAGCCTTGACTGTCGCTTGGGTGGTCGGATTTCGATCCTGGCTTGAGGTAGTTGCCTGTGTAACCGCACTGACGAGCTGTAATACAGCGAAACAGTACTGTATGTGGATGACATATATAATCTATATATAGATAGATATTAGTGTGTGTGTGTGTGTTAACATTTTCCGGCTACACAAACAAAATGGAAACTGACTTAAAATAAAACGAATTACGAAAAGCAACATACTATTAAACAAAATGTATTTGTTAACTGTATTTTTGTTCATTTAAGTTTTGGGTAAAATTACAGGGTAGATCAAATACTCTTTTTTGTTAAAATAATTAACAGAAAAATCTTTTGAATAAAGTATTTTTATAAAGCATTGAAGCACGTATGATAAAAATTCATACTTTTGCAGAAAAGGTACCTTGTGGAAATAATAACGCTATTATTTAGAAACCTATCCTTAACATGGGAAGGGGCATTTTTTGTAAATATTCTGTACTTTTACCTAACAAATTACAAGGCAAACTTGTAAAAGTATAATGCATGCATATCGGTATTTGACTCCAGCAAAGGAAATGTTACGTTTTAAAGCGTAAAAAAATTTCGTAATAGGTTTCACCGTTTCTGATTTAAATAGTTCTGAAATTAAAAATTAAATTTACAACTGGAAAAAAAAAAAAAAAAAAAATAGGCGCCGATTCAGTAAATGTTTTGTATGAATGGCAATAAGCGACATAAAGTGCTGTTTTAATATATTCTGAAAATAAGCAAAGTGAAAGAGAAAAAGACGTAGATTAATTGTCTTCGGGGCCTTCATAGATAGTAGATCTTATTGAAGTTGAATGGCAAAATGCCCCAAGAAAAAAAAAAAAAAAGGGCATTCTTTATTTTTATTTATTTATTTATTTATTATTTTTTGTGGATTAAACGAAGTGTGAAACATTCGTTGATCATGATTCAATCCCGGGCAACGTCGAGTCTCCTTGCTAGTTAGTTATACTTTTATAACAATTTCGTTCAATTAATAATTGCCAAACGATACCAAATAAATTCTTAAAGAAAAATAAATAAAATAAAAACGAAAGTAAAGACTCTCGGGCAACGCGGTTAAGTACAGCTCATTTTTTAAAGAAATGAAACCATACAAAAATTTATTTATCACAATATTTTACTTGACTAGATGGAGTGAGTGCAATGACATAAATAGATTTTCTTATCTTTCAAATTGCTTTTCTTGTTCTGCAGTTATTTTTGTTAATTCATATATTTTTTTTTTTTTTGACGATTTATGATACCCCCTCCCCATTACAATCTTAAATTAATTTAGCGGTGAAGGTCACCTTTTTTCCCCTTTTTCTTTCAAGCAATCTCTCTCTCCTATATAAATCTTCATTTCATTTGGTAGAAAAAAGTCCAAAAGAATGCTCGATTATTTAATAATAAATAGGACTGTGACAACAGCATATTCTTTTCATTCTTTTGACTCTCGAGTATATATCCGACGCAGTTACACACAGTTAATCAATCGAGAACCACATCAGTCTACATAAAAATATATAAGATATTAACGGATATGTACTCAAGAGTCAAAACAATGAAAAGAATATTCTGCTGTCACGGCCTTAATAATAAAACACATCTTTTTTTATAATATCACAGAAGTACAGATCAACAAGGTTCCTTAGGTTTCAAGCTGGGAGAGCAGTTTAAAACTGAGGGAAACCCATTATTTTTTCGTCTTTGTCCACTCTCTCTCAGCTTGAAATTTAAGATACCAGGTTGATCTGAGCTTCTGTAATATATATATATATATATATATATATATATATATTATTACAGGCCGCCCGGGATTGCCCAGTCATAAGATATGTTTAAATATGATATTTTGATTCATACAGATTTCGTATTTATTATTATAGAGCCAATCCTCTATTAATTATTATATTGTACCTGATATATTGTAGTGATTTCAAAAGTAAAAACAAAACATGCCATCAGATAGAATCGAAATTAACATCTAGCACTCCAACTATTTTTACCAACTAAAAACCAAATGGAATTTGTTCTACAAGGCCAAATCCCCTATATAACAAGTTTCAAGTCTGTAGATCAAAAATTGACAGAGTACTTTAGTAGATACCGTTCCTCACACAATCACTTAATTACTGAACTTCATTGGCATTAAAGAAATTATTAAATAAAATCTTTATATTTGACTTTGACAACTGAAACTGCCAGAAATCTCTTAAACTAACACCCCTCTAAAAACACACATTTGACAAGTAACAAGGGATCCTTGCACAAAATCCAAATTACATACCATACCTTTCTCATTTTATTTTCATCATAGTTCACGTGGTTAATGTCATAATATATATTTTGAATTACTGAAAAGGTAACACTGTCAAATTTTTTTTTTTTTTTTTTTTTTTTTAGTAATATGCTAAATAAAATTCGTACTGTTCGTTTATAATTCATCAGGAAGTTTCGATTTACAAATGAACACGTATTAAAATCTTTAATATAAATGTAAACAGAACGAAAACAGAAAGTTGCTGCATCAGTTTATTATTTATTCATCCTTTACTGATAATGTTGAAAAGATATCATCAGGGTAAGTCATACACCATTCACTATGACTATAAGTAATAAGTAATTTTTTTTTTTTTTTAAATGTTTAATTAATTACTTTTAATAATATGTGACATAAAAAAGACGTTCCCAAACACGTTTTCATTGAATGAATTTATGGTAAGTATTATTAAAAATTCTTCAGCAATATGATGTACTGGATTCTTACTTATTATGTACTAGCCTGGGTGCCCGGCGTTGCCTGGGTGTTTGGAGTGTTGAGCAAAAAAAAAAAAAAAGTGGTAGTAGGCAGGCAGGCTTGAACCTTGAAGGAGGAAAAGAACGTGGAAAAATAAAGTGATGTGCTTGCTGTTGCATCCATCACCAAACCGGAAGTGACGAAGGTTTAAATTAAGGCTAGATAATCAAAAAGAGGCGATGACTTTCCAAAATTTCGACAAAAAAAAACGACTCGTCCCTGTAGAAAAGTGTCCAGTTGAGGGTGAAGGAATTAATATTTTTGGCCATTTTTTTGATATTTGTCGCCCAAAGGGCTGAGCTTCAAAATGATACCGATCTTGTAAAAATCTGTCACTTCTGTTAAAAGTTTTAGGCAGACCTACAGACATACATACATACATTTAAACAGACAGGTGAGATTTATATTATAGACTAGTGGGGGTGCCCGGCGTTGCTCTGATGTTTTGGAGGTGTAAAAGAAAATAAAAGGTAGGAAGGTAAGCTCGAACCCGAAGCCTTGACGCGAAGGTGGAAAAGAAAGACTGGTATCTTACCCGCTCAGCCATGAAGGAAGAGGAATGAAAAGCGTTTTAATTTAACAATTAAAAAGTAAAATGACAGTTGCGTGAATTTAATGAGATCAAACATCACGCCATATGGTAAGGAAATTAACTTTGGCTGCAAGCTAGTTTCTGCATTTCCCTCCAAGATGTTGGGAAAACCAGCTCCCCATTTAAAGGGCAGTGTCCCAATGAATAGCAATTGTCTGATATAAGGGGCTTCCCCCGCATTGATGAAACCTCATTGCTTTTCAGGATGTTCCTAGCACGAGTGCCTTGGAACTGGTTTATGCTACAGATTCAGTTTCGCTTTTATACTGAAAAGCCAAGCAAATACGCGTTGACCAAGAAATAGCGCGTAAAAGTCGCCCAAATTAAAGATACATGCGACCTCGTTTGATAAATATTAGATTTTATAATCTATGTAGCATATAAAAGGTTCTAAGAAACAGTAACCGCCCCTCCCCAAGCCTTTGGCGAACATACACAAAAATGGACACACTAACACACATTTTGGCTTTTATATATGTAAAAGATTAAGATTATTATAATACGTAAGTTGTTACTTTACTACATATACTACTATCATAATGATCATAAACGTAATTAAACATTTTTTTTTATAAAAAAGTATCATTCTTATACCAAAAAAACTACTACTTATAATAATAATAATAATAATAATAATACAAATACTACTATTACTACTAATGATCATAATAATTTGTCTAAAAATGTCTCCATAATTAAATATGTGATAAATTCCTTCAGTTAAAATATTTGTTGGAACATGTTTCGTCGGGGACACCAAATCAGCTATCACCGTCTAGAAAATGGTGGATCTAAGACAACAATGAAATGCCTCGAGAAATATGCTGGATAACCTTTATTCTTTACTGGTAATGTTAAAAAGACATCATGTAAAACGCCAAGGCAAAAATGTCACATGAACCAATAAATGAGATAAGAAAATGTTTCTTTCATGAACATTTGATAACAGCGAAACTCGCTTCTCTAATGTGAAACCTGTTGTGCTTGTCTTTTGATACACAAATACTGAATTTGAGGTGGAACTTTTAGATAAACACACAGATTTTCTTCAGTAAGCCTAAACAAAATGCAATGAAAACTTGTATATAGGCAGTAAAAATGTCTTTTTAAAAAATTTTTTTTTTTTTATATACTAGCAGTTCAGCCCGGCTTTGCTCAGGCCCTATGTACTATTCATAACTTTATGGGCATATATATATTAGAAAGTATGACTCGTGTCCAGGTAACCTACATCTAAAATTTCAAGTGTTTAGACCCAAAATTAGTGAAGGAGTTTGGTAGAGTCTGCAAAGGTCAACTCTTTCATCTTTGACCTCTTGGCAGCCAAATTTTCTCCCAAAAACTGATTAAAAAGCTTGCTGCATGTCTGAATATCCTTTATGTAAAATTTCGATTATTTAAACCAAAAATTGGCTGAATAGTTTGCTAAAGGCCGCAAAGGTAAAATCTTTTGAACTTTGACCCCTTAGTAGCCAAATTTTCGGCCAAAAACCGATTAAAAAGCTTGCCCAATGTCTGAATATACTTTATGTAAAATTTCAAATTTTTAGACCAAAAATTGGCTGAGTAATTTTGTAGTGACCGCAGAGGTCAAATATTTTTAAATTTTGACCTTAATTTCGACCCTTTAATATATTTATTGTTTTGGGCTCAAATCAAACTAAAAACTTTGATCCATGTGCAAGTAACCTACATGTAAAATTTCAAGTGTTTAGACCCAAAATTGGCAGAGAAGTTTAGTAGAGTTCTCAAAGATCAAATCGTTGAACTTCGACCCCTTGACAGCCAAATTTCTGGCTGAATTCCCAAATCTCAATACCCCAATTGACAGTTGTTTTGTAGGGAAATGTACACACACAGACAATTTCACTTTTATAGATCTATAGATTATTACACGATGAACTATTTTGAGTTAAAATCGATTTAGAGTTAAAGAAAAACACGTTAAAATAATCAAGATTTTTAACAAAAAGGAACTGGAAGTAGTACATTTACTTCATGCCACCATGTTGTTTTTTTATATAGTTCAAGAAGAATAAGTATTAAAATGCCCCCTTTTTTCCGTATGACTACATAAATACTAAATTGACTTTAATTAAAACATGCTCTGATGTGAAACTCGGATGTCTTTTGCTGTGATTTTTTTTACACACACACACACACATTATATATATATATATATATATATATATATATATATATATAAGCATACATAAATATATGTAGAAAGAAGTTTGTGTTTACTATAATCTGTTTATGCAAATATTACGCAAGTATAAATCATGTCGAATTTGAGATCAAACTTTAAATAAACACAGATTTTATTCTGAATTAAGATGGAACAATTTTGGTGCTCTTCTGAGATGTGATTTGCCTAATGCTTAGGGCTAGAAAACGTTTGGTGGATCACATATTGAAAGAACACGATTTCTGTCTTTGCTCTGTGAAGAAAAAAGGTTTGCTCATGCTTTGAAGACGTCGAAAACTGCTCAATTGCTTTTCTATGAATAATAAAGAAACTAAGTTCATAGAAATCCAGACCTTGACCACAGATGGATTTGTAAATTAGCTTATCTCCCTTGTTCTTGTGGAACTTTAGAATTCCCAGATTGAGAAATGCTGATTGAGAAATTGGAGGAGTAACATACCAAGTATGTATTTGGGAGGTGGGGATTGGGGTTAAGAAGATATATATATATATATATTTTCATACCTTGTCACGGTTATTTCGATTAGTTTGTTAGTTTTTAACAGCATTTTAACATTTCAATCCTGTTTGGTTATTTACTGCAATGAAAGGTCATTTATCATAGATTCCTATGTGTAAGTTATTTGCTGTAATATTGGGTCGTCTGTTTTTTCCCCCTTTTTTAAGTATATAGTGATAGGAACATATACGAGTACATACGGCATAATCATATTGACACACTGGTTCCTATTAGGTCACCGAAGTTAAGCAACATTGAGCCTGGTTAGTACTAAAATGGGTGACCATTTGGAAATTCCAGGTGCTGTATGTGCTCTCCGCTTATCTTGGCATTGTTTCTAGTTCTCCTGAACTTCACCTTGCCACTGGACTCAAGCAGTGCCGATTCAGGAGAGGTGTTGTTAGGGATTGCATAAACCTTGCCTCATAATTTCACACGCAGCTATCCTTACAGGAGGCATCCATTATCTTTCAAGACTGGGAGGTGGATAAAGACATTTTTGTGTTTTTCAAATTTTATCGTTAAGTCTTGTGACTTTCAGAAAATTGAATACATTGTCTACAAACATGTGAACCAATGTGATAAGAAATGTTAATTTCCATGACCAGTTGATAACAATAAAACCTGCTTTGCTAATGTGAAACCTGTGGTGCTTATCTTTTGCTACTTTGTTAATCAGATTTTTTCATATTTTATATTTGGTAGTACTTTTGTCTGGTTTGTTGGAGATCTTGTCCTTGTTATAGGATCATGTGATGGACTTGCCACTGATGGATATGAATGCCATAAAGTTTATCTGTATATTTCCTCATGGCTAATATTAATAAGGTATTAACTGTTAAACCTCAGACCGAGAAATAAGCTACGTTATCTATTTTGAAATAACCTTTATTCATATCTCTATACTTCTTGTCTGTCCATTCCACTTTTTCTATTATCTGGCTGAAGTTTTGATTGGACATTTTATGATGAGGTTCAGTGAATTAAGTATTACGGTATCTATTTGTTGTACAGTTGCGAATTATAGAGACTAGCATGGGTGCCCGGTGTTGCCCGGATGTTTGGAGGTGTTGAGCAAAAAAAGTGGTAGTAGGAAGGCAGACTCGAACCTGTACCGCAAAGGAGGAAAAGAATGGGGAAAAAATGTGACATCTTTGCTGTTATGACCACCGCCAAACTGGAAGTGATGTAGGTTTAAATTAAAGCTAGACAATCGAAAAGAGGGGATGACTTTCGAAAATATCGGTGAAAAAAGCAACCTCTCGCTGTAGAAAAGTGCCCAGTTGAGGGTGAAGAAATTAATGATTTTAGCCAATTTTTCGGTATTTGTCGTCTGAAGAGTCGAGCTTCAAAACGATAATGATCTTGTGAAAATCCGTCGTCTCTGTCAAAAGTTTTAGGCAGACATGCAAACATACATACATACATTTATATATTGGTAGCTCAAATTTTTTACCCAAACCAATTAAAAAGCTTGCCCTATCTCTGAATACTCTTTATGTAAAATTTCAGTAATTTGACAGAGATCACAGAGGTCAAATTTTAAAAACTTTGACCCCTATTATGACCCCTTAACATTTATTGTTTTGGACTCAAATCAAGTTAAGTTAGATCCATATCCAAGGAACATATATCTAAAATTTCAATTGTTTATACCCAAAATTGGCGGAGAAGATTTGGTAGAGTTCTCAAAGGTTGACCCCTTAACAGCCAAATTTCTAGCCGAAAACGGATTACAAAGATTTTCCCAAATCTCCATACCCTGTATATTAAATTTCGAGTCTGTAGATTGAAAATTGACAGTTATTGTGTAGAGAAATGTATACACACACACACACACACACACACACACTCATAGATATGTAGATTAATGGTGATTAGTATTTAATACAAAAATGGACGCAAATTTAATCATATTCAATCATCAATTTGTCATAAAGCACTAATTCTAAATTCTAAATCAATATAACTTTTTGTCCGTTTTTAATAGGCTAAAACGCATTCCACATTATATCTGTCTGTTTTTGTTTGTTTTACGACATTCATTCTAGGAGGATTGAACCGGTTTCCTCCAAAGGAGAAAGTGTCAAGGGAATCCAGTCACCTGTATATATCTGTCTGCCTGTCCATTCCTTTTTTTCCTTTTTTTTTTTTTTTTTAGCCTGTTTTTGTTTGTTTTGTTTATTGTATAGCATTCACCCTATGAGAAAGTGTCAATGGAATATTAAGTTTGCTGGCGGTCCCCAATCACCTGTATATATGTCTACCTGTCCGTTCCACACTTTAGCCTGTTTTTTTTTTTTAACTGGTTAAAAAGTCTAGTTCTTTCAAATTCTCTTGTCTACACTATCGTCATTTTTCTAAAAATAGAAATCACAATTGAATCTGTAGATAACAAAGCAAATAACTGGGTACTTCAACTTTTAACATAGACATTCAAGTTTAGGAATATTTTCCACAAAATTTAGTCTCTATGCAATTTAGGCTTATGTATTTTATTTGTCATGCCTCTTTGGGAATCTCCTTTTTAATTATCTTCTCCATTCAAGTTCAGTCTGTTTAAATAAGTAAATAAATAAAAAACATAGTATACAGCACATTTGTATTATGAGTGCAAGCTGCTACTAGTCTCTCCCTCCTGGATAGGATTCAAAAGAGTCGCCAACCTGATAGGTCCTGAACTGTCATCTAAGCTTCAGCCTCTGTCCCATCGACGAAATGTTGCACCCCGCTTCCTGTTCTCCAAGTATTTTAATGGTGAATGCTCTGACGAACTACAAGCACTCGTACACCCTAGACGTAAATACCTCCGACAAGCAGCTAAATCCCACCCCTACACAGTAGAGTTCCCTAGATGTAAGAAAGCCTTCTACTCCAACAGTTTCTTCCCCAGAACTGCTAGACTTTGGAACTCCTTTCCGGGATTCTGCTTTCCCAACTGTACTGACATGCAGAAGTTCAAGTGCAATGTGAACAGACATCTTGCTGTTCATCTCCCTTCATACAACTTATGTTCCCGAAAGTATCCCCCTACTTCAAAGTGGCACTGTGCCTTGTTTGGGGTGAAAATTGAATAAAAAAAATAAAATAATATGCTTCTCCTATGTTTGCATATTTTTGCTAGTGTATATGACGAATGAATGTAAACTACACTGCCCCCCCTTCCCACTTTCTAAAGGAAATTATAATGCTTGGCAACATGCTATCATAACAGAACAATTGCTACACTATATGCATTTAGAATTACAAGATAGTAATAGTATAGGTTTGGATTTGGAATCACATACTGGTGTTACTAGAGTAGGCTGCCTGCTGATACCGGTTTTCTTGATTTCAAATGCACAAACATTGATGTTATTGTTTTTTTTATCCTTTTCCCATTGCAAAACAAAATCATGTTCTGCAAAGCCAAAAACAATTTTCCTCTACAAAACAACCAAACCAAACACCATAAATTGGAAGACATAAAATACGAAGTAGGTTCATTCTATAGTCAGATTTCGCTGCAGTTTGTTTGATCTGTGTTAGTTAATAGACTTTCTTGTTTGTGGCGCGGTTACTCAAGTGGCAGAGTACTCGCCTCGCATGCAAGAGACTTGACTTTCGAATTCAGAGTTTGGATGTGTCTAACTTGTGAGCCCAAATGAGGGAGAAACTTGTGTCTTGGACTTCCGGTTTTTTGGCTGTCATGGCTCTTGTGAGCTGCAGAGTTTTTTGACTGTGGAAATATAATGTAATATTATATGAGGGACATTCCAAAAATAATGCATCTTATTTCTATTTTGCCTGAATAGATCAAAGGGGATTGCAAATTGCATTGTTGTGATGACTGAACGTTTCATCTTTCTGTAGACGATGTGAGACTCTAAGAAACCAACCTCTGTCAGGCTGTGCATCAGAAGCAGAGATGCGTCACTAAATTCCTGGCAAAATTGCATTGAGAATAGTGGTGACTATGTAGAAAAATAAAATCTGGAGCGCAGATGTCACTCGTTTTAATGGTACCAGTCCTATCTTTGTAGCTCTTCAACTTTTTGAGTTAGAAAAAAATAGGAGGCTTTACTTTTGGAACGGTCTTTGTAAAAAAAAAAAAATTTTTTTTTTTTTTTTTAGATAGTTCATATCGATTTTTATGAGAATCAATTTCCAAAACAGAAAGAAGCTCAATATTTAAACCATTAAAGAGTTATTTTTAAAATTGCAATGAAGTTATGAATAAAATGACAAATAAGTTTTATCAAACTGATTTTTATTTTGTCAAGTTTGGAGCCAAAGGAAAATCTTACATGCGTTTCTGAAGAAAATTCATTGCATGGCTGAACAAATTCCAAGTTATCTTCAGAGAAAATTGCCAAACGAAAACTTTGCAACATCTACATGAAAAAAACAAAAAAACTTCCAGATACGAGGGGCATGCAATAAGTAATGCCCCTGACCCACTTCCCATAGCAGTAGAGCAACGAAACTTGGCACAGTTATTAGTCTTTCTCTACATAGGAACCACCTAGAGTTATGCATTTCTCCCATCGTTTGATGCAACTCTGGAGACCGTTTTTTTAGAACACCCCAGGTTGGTCCTCCAACCATGACATGACTTTAGAAATCAAGGCTGCATCATCTGGGAAACGCTTTCCTTTCAAAAACAACTTCATGGCTGGGAAGAGGTGAAAGTCAGAGGGTGCAAGGTCAGGAGAGTAGGGAGAATGGGGAAGGATTTCATAACCACACGCCCGTGCTTCTGATCTGACGACATGCGAGTTGTGGACCGGAGCGTTGTCCTGCAGGAGAAGGGTAACTTTGTTGATCTTGCCCCGCCTCTTGATTTTGATAGCTTCCCTTGATTTCTTCAAAAGTGAAGCATAATAAGCTCCTGTAATTGTGGTACCCTTTGCCAGGAAATCTGTCATCACTACTCCATCCTGGTCCCAGAAGACTGTGAGTATGACCTTGCCAGCGGAGGGCTGCACCCTTGCCTTCTTTGGAGGTGGTGAGTCCAAGTGCTTCCACTGCATTGACTGGGCTTTGGTCTCTGGATCATAGTGATGGACCCAGGTTTCATCCTGTGTAATCATTCATTTGAAAAACTTTGACTCATCTTCTTGGCACATCTCCAAATTCATCCTCGAGTATTCAACGCGTTCTCGCTTCTGGAATGGTGTGAGCAACCTGGGAATCCATCTGGCAGACATCTTGGGCTATTTGGCGAATAGTAATGCGCCGATCTTCCAAAATGGCAGCCTCAACTTGACGAACAGATGCCTCATCAATGGCAGAAGGGGGGGGGCGACCAGGTCTTGGAGCTGTTTCCACAGACTTCTGGCCATGTTTGAATTCACGATGCCAGCGTTTTACAAGATCATATAATGGGGCATTATCACCATAAGTTTCTTTCATTTAATCACGTCTCCTGTGGTGTGCGTCCTTTCAAATACAAAAACCAGATCACTGCTCGACATTCAACGGGCTCCATTTCACACCTGACTCAGTTCAAACACCTTTAAAACATAAACCACAATTAGTTCAGAGTTGTAATTTGCCACATAACCCATAGAGATATAAATCATTGCACATGCAAAATTTCAGCTAGATCAAACAACTGGAAGTGGGTCAGTGGCATTACTTATTGCACACCCTTTGTAAATATCAGAATTTTTCAATGGAATAACATGTGTAAAATTCTTCTAGCTCCAAAATCGATATTGAATCACAGTATGGTCTCTAATTATATATATTACTAGCAGGTTGCCTGACATTGCCCGGTCGTAAAATACATTTAAATATGATATTTTGATTACTGCAGATTTCATATTTATCATTATATTATATTGGACCCAATGTATAGTAATGATTTAAAGTTAAAAAAAAATGACTTGTGCACCACCACTAAGAATCGAAACCAAAACATTTAGTTTATGATTTACTTTTTCCTTTGACGTTAATGCCTGAGCTCTGAAGACCTGTTTGCTGCAAAGCTACAAATTAAAACATGAACCAATAGCTATTACATTACGCATGCATATTCGTAATGCCAGCATTTGACCTTCATCTCGCAAATTCTATTTCTTTAATTTTCACACTGTTGCACCGATTTTCCCAAGCTAAAACCTAAATATAAAGTTTCACATGGGTTTGAATATCCTATATATTAAGTTTTCATGTCTGAAGACCAAAAACTGACAGAGGAGTTTGGTAGGCAAAATTTTTTAAACAAATATATATATATGCATACATAAATATATATGGAAAGAGGTTTTTGTTTACTATAATCTTTTTACGCAAATATTATGCAAGTATAAACCATGTAAAATATCTGCATGAATATAATTATCCATAATAGTTAACTAAAGATGATCATCCCTTAAGAAAACCGAAAAAGAAACTAATAGAGAATTAATTAAAATGAATGTTTAAAAGAATATCCAAATTAGATCTTTTGCAGATGAATGCAATTCCACAACCCATATATAACAAAGTTGTATTTTCTTATTAAATAAATAGAAAAAAGAATTTTTAATATGAATATCAATACACACAAAAAAAAAAAAATTTGTAGGAGTATAGATAGATAACTAGCAGGGTGACCCGACGTTGCTTGGGATTAAATGATGATCAGTTAATGTTTAACACTCATATTTTTAATATCAAAATCAGTGAAATCCATTTTTCAGTTAAATCGATTGAACCCATCGCAGTACACTGGGAGGAAGCTTCACATGCCTACTCTACAGTGTCTTAGTCCACAATATATTGTAGTCTTGATTGCACTGCAGAGAACCTACTGTTGATTTTATAAAATTATTTTAATGGCTTGAATTAAAGTTTAAAATGCAAAAGTCAAGTATCATGCTTCAATGATGCTTTAAACACAAACATTCATTTCAAACGTGCCTCTGTCATATCAAAAAACCTACTGTTGATTTTATATACCAGGTCTTTCTGCTTATGCGGTAATAAAACTTCTCAAATGTACTTTTGATGTTAGGCTGTGTAAGGTGTTAATTTAGGTCAAAATCGCCTGTTCCTTCTTTCATCATATTTTTTTGATTATTGATACTTATCGAAAAATGTTGTGATACAAAACCTATCTAAGAATGTTGCCAGACACAAAAAGTACATTGTGTCAAATTTTATATAAATCAGCCCAGCCATTTTGGGTCCATAGATAATAAACTCGTGCACACACACACACACACACACACACACACACACACACACAATTCCTTTTATAAGTTAGTAGAGATAGATTTCATGAATACTGGTATAATACAACTAAGGAGACATATTATGTATATATTTTCAGTATTTACTTCTACAGTGCTCAATACATGAGGAGAGCTAGGTGGTAAGTTATGAAAATATATTTATGGCAATTCAGCAATTCTGAAGTGCCCACGTTTAACCCCTCTTAGGAATCATCAAAGTACATTTACCCTGACTATTTCCTATGAGGATGAAACGTGGACATCTCTGAGTAGCTTAATTGTTATAAATATATTTTTATTTCATATCTTACTCTGTGTGTGTGTGTGTGTGTGACATCAGTTATATCATACTGTGATTTAATGTTAGTTACGAAGCAGAAATGCTAACACGTGTTTCTAGAAGAATTCAAAACATACTTAAACAAATTCAAGCATATAGTATCTCGATGATGGAAGACTTGTTCCACATCTAATAAGAATGGTTATAACGCTTTTAGAGTTTTTTTTAATTATATTCTTCACTGAAGAGGCAATGACCACATGCTTGTAACCTTCTTTAGGATAGTCTGTGTGCGTAAGAGAACATTAGTCAAAGCTCTTTTGAGATCTAATAGCTTAAAGGGAGATCGCATCAATATCCTCATTTTTAGTCTCGAATTCCGGGTCTGGGCGATTCCAGGAAATTACATTTTTTTTTTTTAAATTTCTTCTGTAGCAAATTTCTAAAATGATTTTTCAATTTCTCCAGCCATTATGAATCACTTATGAGTGGACAGAACTTAAAAACAAAACAAAACATCTCGACTTTTGATGATGTCATTGCAACCTGTTAATTTTGTCATCACTTTTGCATTGCTCAAGCTAAACTATTTAAAGTTATCTTGATGAAGACCTGTTAAATTTTAAGTCGGATTATCAACAGTTGAATTTGATTGAAATATTTCACCGTTTGGTGTTTGATCTATTAACAAGAATATTAAAATAATATCTGTTGGGTAAAATTCTTCATTTTAATCCTTTGCTTATTTATAATAATCCAGCTATAGTTTGTAGGGTAGAATCTGGAGAACATTTTAAAGTGTTTATATAACGGTGTTCAATAATAAATGGAGCTATTCAGATATATAATCAAAGTTTTATTTATCCAACGATATGCAAATGCCGAGCCGTGTGCAAAGTGACGTTACGGTAAAGAAAAAGGCTATAAAAAGAATGTTTGCACAGACTGACGATCACGTACAGGAGGACAGAGATCATAGTCAAGGAGCACGATCACGTTTTATTCGGGGGAAAATACCCAGAAATAAATGCCGTTGTTACAACAGAAAAAAGTGAGTCCAGTTATTACTTGTCCTATGTTCCTTGTGACATACTCTGTTACAATGTGTTGGGTCTCGAGAGTCTACATGTTAACGCGTGTGTAAGGATGGAATACTGTTGCCACATCTGGGCAGGAGCTGCTAGAAAGGACTTGTCCTGCCTTGATAGAGTTCAAAATAGACTTCGTAGCCTCGTAGGAGATGTCCTTTTCTCTTCCCTGCAACCTCTATCTCACAGAAGAGATGTTGCGAGTTTGTCTCTGCTTTATCGTTATTTTCATGGAAAGTGTTCGACTGAGTTTCAGTCTATGATCCCCCCTCGCCTAACTTTCACAAGAAACACTCGTCTAGTTGAAAACACTATCAATAATTCCCCCCCACTCTTTATCTGTGCCTAAACCTAAACATAGATTCCATGAACAAAACTTCTTTCTTAGAACTGCACGCCTGTGGAATTGTCTTCCGTTTTCCTGCTTTCCGGCTGACTACAATATGGTTGTGTTCAAGTCTAACGTAAATAAGTTTTTGATGAGCCGTTCCATATAAGTTATCAAATTTACCGAATTTTCATTACTAATGATTACTATATTGTCCAATTTCTAATGTACACTCTTTAACCCTTATCCTTGAGTGGCCTCTTGGCCTTGATAATGTGTTGATGCCTATGTAAAAAAAAAAAAGAAAAAGGTGTACTGTGTTACACACATAGAGATAAAGAAATCTTGAAAAATGTCAAAAGCAGACACTATTTTGGTCTGATGTTACCAAACTTAATAAAGCTGCGGTTGAAACATCGTGATATGTAGCCATGTTTTTTAAACTACCAGTAAAACTAAAGCCTATAGATCAAGTCCACTTTTACGTTTGCAAAAATATCTATACATTCAACATGTGTTTTTACGGTAATCAGGAAAATAACAAGTCTATTTAAATATCTAGAGATTTAGAATGAATCGGAATCGGTAATTGTATCAGAATCGTGAATTTAGTATGGAATTGGTAATTGTATCAAAATCGGGGGGGGGGGAGTATTGGAATCGTCCCATCACTAATACGTAGTAGTATGAATATATACTTAATGTAAACGTTTCTTTTTAGCTCAGACTTCAACCACTCGGAAAGAATCGCTTCTGCGAGCCGGGCATTTTTTCCTATTAACGATATAAGCGAGAGCCCAAGTACTGTTGCCAGTGAGAAACTTACCTTAGCCAATGAGATTATTTCATTCACTACATGGTGTTAACCAAGTGCTATTGCTTTTGAATTTGCCTAATCGCACTATATATGAAAATAACTAGATAAAAGAAAGCAAAACCATGTGACTTCTTGGAGCTAATGAACACATCGTTTCCCCAAGTTTGACGAGATGCACTTGAAGAAGGTCAGAGACTACATCGGCTATATATATATATATATATATATATATATATATATATATATATATAAAGAGCAAATAGTTAATAAAACATGTTAAAAACACTTTGAAAAAGTGTTAAAAACATATTTAATCTGAAAAGGAAACACTTAATAAGTGGATAGTCCTTAATCCGCAGAGTTTCGAAGAAATACTTTCCTTCTCATCAGAGGGTAGGAATTAGCAAAATGCGGGATCGGATTTTGCATACAAAAGTATTTGATGAAACTGCAAGTAAGTCAAAGATCTTACTTGTTAAAAAAAGTGAAGCAGAGGGAATATGGTGAAGAAAAAGATGATTTCAAGTGAATGGATAGTCAGGTGAAAGGTAAGGTATCCAATATATATATATTTATGTACGGCATAATCACATTGACACACCGGTTCTCTTCAGATCACTGAAGTTAAGCAACGTTGAGCCTGGCTAGTACCAGATGGGTAACCATTTGAGAATTCTAGGCGCTGTATGTGCTCTCCGCTTATCTCGGCATTGTTTCTAGTCATCCTGAACCTCCACTTGCCACTAGTATTCAACAATGTCGACTCAGGAGATGTGTGGTTGGAAATTGCACAACTCTTGCCATAAAAATCTCATGCACAGGACCCTTACAGTGGGTATTCATAGTCTGTCAAGACTGAAGGAAGCCATACACATATATATAATTGTGGACCTGTGGCATAATGGTTGAAGGTTCAATCTTCAGTGTGGGCAACACTCAAAATACAATCGTGGATTACTTAGGACTTTTACCTGGTTCTGGCTAAGAAAATGTGAGCATGCTTAAAGGATTCCGTTCATAATTCCATGCAAATTCCAGAGTTTAACAGAAAGATTCCTAGAGTTTGACAAGATATACCTGATGAAGATCGCAAGTTACATCAATCGAAATGTAAAAATAACACTCAAGATGAAAACGGTAGACCGAAGGATTCAAATAATATGAATAATCAATCCTCATCTAAAAAATTTCGAAATATTTACTTTTGTTTATGCATTTCAAATGAGCATCAATCAGAGATGCGAGTTCTCAGTGTTTTTAGCGGAATTTTGCTTTTTTGTTTCGTTTAAAACAAGAATTGCCAAATTTCTGGAGCATTTTGCTTTTATTTCTTTCCATATGGGTCCATTTTCCTTTTTTCTCTCTCGCTTTATCATTCTCCTTTCATATTTTTTTTCTCTTTTCCTCTCTTCACTTTGCCTTGGTTCGTCTCCCTTTCCCTCTTTTTTTCTCTTTTTCTGAAAATTTGCCCTACTTCAAACTATGCATAGGTAATGGACGTAGAAGACTAGTTTCATGAGTGAATGCCTGTCTCATTTAAAAAATGTCAGTCAAACTTTCAATATGAAACAAAAAGGTATTGTAAATTAACACTTTTGCTAAATTTCCCATTCCCCAACTGAAATTATATTTTTTTTATAGGGAAAAATAAGGTGTGAAAATGTAAAAATTTTTTTTTTTATTTTTTATTTTTTAACTTTACATTCCATTTTAATGATAGGAAAATAAACAAAAATTAATCTAAATTAACTAAAATAAATAAATAGATTCCAAAATGGTTCCAAAATTTAAAAAAAGCACAAATTTAAAAAAAAAAAAAAAAAAAAAAAAAGGTGGGATCTTTAATAATCCAATATCTTATCGACTAACTTTATGGACAACCTCTAAGATTAGAATTTAGATAAAAATTTCATAAATAATAATGAATAATATTTATTTATTTAAATGTAGTTAGCAGTGCGCACTATGTTGGTCAAACATCGCAAAGATTAGATTTCTGTTTGAAACATGTACCATCAAAGATTTGTTATGCAAATTTTTCACCCTCGGATGTTTTGAGTAATACGTATGGTTCTGCAATTTGCGACCACCTTATAAATAGCTATGCGTGTGTCACGAATTTCAGTGCTGACATGTTTTCGATCTTGAGTAAGTCGCACTCTCTCTCTACATTTAAAAATTCTAGAGACTATTTTTATTAAATCTTTGAGACCTTCTCTTTGCAAGCAAAAAGAAAATTTTCTAGGACTTAATTTAGTCTCTATGTAATTTTTTCCCCCGTTTATTTATTTTTTTTTTCCTTCCCCCCTCCCCCATGACTTTTCTTTTAAAAATTGTATTTTCCTCGATTTAGCTCTGTTGCACGAGGAATGAAACCTGGTTAGCTAACCTTTTATTTTCATTTTTTATTTTTTAAATCATTACGTAGATTGGTCTGTATTTAGCCATTAATGAATAATTATATGCATGTTATAAATATGTTGGTTCTATAGTAAAAAGTGTACACATATGCAATTGAACTTCTAGATTTAATATTACCTCTTAGATCTTAGAATTGTCCTTGGCGTAGTGGTAAAATTCAGTTACACTCTTCTGAAAGCTGAAGGTTCAGTCTTCAGTGTTGGTAAAATACAATTGTGAATTACTTATAATTTCTACCCAGGTGGATTAAATAAAGGGTTCCATTAAAAATTTTGTACAGATTTCCAAGTTCATAAGATACACCTGAAAAAGGTCGGCGGTTACATCAATCGAAACCTTGTGAAAATAACGCTTAAGATAAGAACAGTAATCCGAAGAATCCAAATAATACTCTTAGATTTTGGATTATTTTGTGTTCGTAACTTTTTTCTTTTTATTATTACAAAATTGTTTTGTTTTTTTGTTTTTTTGTTTTTTTAATATGGTGGTTAATATTGATTATAAGCAATGAAAATTTTTAAACCTTAATAAATATTCTGTTACATTCAAATGAAGAGATTTATTTGGCCACTGGAGATGAAGGGCGTAATCTTAATAGATCTGAACTCAATCAATTACAGACTATGAAATTGTTTATACAAAGTTCATATCCGAACAGGTTCAATTATGCATTAATCATCGGGGGAAAAGTATGAATCAACAATTTCCTTTTTCAGCTATGGGCATAATGACTTGTGTTCAACTAATTGCATACAATAAGTATTGTTTTCGGCATTAAACAATTGAAAAGTGGTTAATAAGCTGTGAAACCCACCAACCAGCTGAGCTGCCGCTACATTGTTCTGAGTTAATGATCCGCAAGTTAAATGCCTGCTTCAAGTTATTCTTGTTATTTATTATTGTTCGCTTCCCTATGCAGGACAGATCTCACACCAGAGCGTTTTAACGTGATGGACCGGAATGGTCAAAGTTTAAAATCCCACTTTGGTTGTGCCGAAGAGAAGAAATTAGTAGTGTTGGGACGATGAATCATCACACTGCATACACATCTGATAGACTCTTCCCTTGGTCGACAGTAGTAACAACCTGCTGGTTAATAATGACATAAGATCTCTGAAATTACTCCATCCATTTTTAACACTAGCTATTGCACCAGCTCTTTCTGGTCCTCCAATTTATGCTTGTTAGTAGCGATATAAACATGTGCTATATCGCATGTTTAGTATGGTGTGTAGATGTGTACTTCAGATGGTGGGTCTGCAGTGGGAAAAATATTTAGCTAAGAAAAGAGACCATTCGAGAAATGAGCTGAAGTCTTTGAAATAGGAATATCTTCTTGGATATGAGTTTCCAAGCTGTGATTTTAAACCATTTAGACTTGGCAAATTCATGTTTTTAGCAGATGGTTGGCCTCATAATGAGTTTTTATGTCCATAGATTAACAGCTCATAAATCTCAAACTGTCTTGAGTATGATCCAAGTGATACACACACACACACACACACACACACACACACACACACACACACACACACACACACACACACACACACACTTTTATATTATATGAACTGTTTTAAATGTAGGGAACAAACTCTTATGAATTCACCAAAAATCATTTATTTTCCATTCAAAGCTTTGACCTACCACTAAGATGCATGTATTTATCTTTTTCTTTGATAGGCCATCATCAGTATTCATACATATATATATATTGAGTACAATGATTCATAATTTTTTAATTGAAAATCAGTTTCAACAGGAAAAAACAGACAAAATCAATAGTTTGTATGATTGTTTCGGAAACGATATTTTATTGAAATAGACAATATGTCTTGAAAAATAATTTTACAAAAAATTTTTTTAATATTTAAACAAAGTCTCATCATCAGCAAAAGAAAAATGCGGGTAGGGGCGATTTAAAGACACCAAAATAAACTAGCATTTTTGTATTAAGGCAGATGTTCCTTTTTACCGCCCATTTTTAAAGTTCTTATTTTAGTCTATCTATTTGGCATGTTAAAAGTAATATATATATATATATATATATATATATATATATATATATATATATGTACATGTATGTATGTATATAGATACTATAATAACTATTAAATACCTAAAAATGCTAGTGTTTCATCCTTTTGGGAATCATCAGTGCAGATTCAAACCCGGCAACAGAAGTCATCTCTGGCTCCATTAGCAAGGACCTAATCCATTTGGACACCATTAACCACAAGAAATACTGTTGGAATTTAAACATTTATTTTTAAATGTTTTTCACGTCTGTCAGTGATCTAATCATTATATGATGATCAGTGCATACAAACTAAATTGACTGACTTTATTTCAACTGAAAGTGCTCATCGATAAAAAGCGAGTTTCTTAAAGGGGTTGACATTATTATTTACTATAGTAATTATTAAATACCAATAGACATTAGTGTTTCATCCTTTCAGGAATCATCAGTGCAGGGTGGCATGATTAACATCGGTCGATAGATTCGAACCTGGCAACAGAAGCTATCTCTGACTCCATTAACAAGGACCTAATCCATTCAGCTACCGTTAACCGCGAGAAATACTGTTGAAATTTTAACATTTATTTTTAAATGCTTTTTTACGTCTGTCAGAGTGATCTAATCATTATATGATGATCTAGCATATGAGCTAAATTGACCGACTACAGAAAGCTTTGAGAAGGAGTTTACTAATCAAGGCAAAAGCAAACTCAAAAAAACTCTGCGGATTAAGGATTACCTAACACAACAGTTTTGGAGTATTCTTCTGAATAATAAAAATTAATTGTAAACTTCTATTTTACAGCTTTGTTTTTACTATGGTTAATATATATATATATATATATATAGTTATAATGGAATAATTCCAGAGGAAATCCGGGTATGAGAGCTCAATGTGGTAAACAGAGCAATAACATAAAAATATAACACGGAAAATTACATAATTGTCGATGCAATAATTTATTTCAACCTTATGGTATTTTCAAGCATCTAAACTAGACAATTACATTTTTGTAATTGTCTAGTTTAGATGCTTGAAAATACCATAAGGTTGAAATAAATTATTGCATCGACAATTATGTAATTTTCCGTGTTATATATATATATATATATATATATATATATATATATATATCGTCAACCTCCACAGGAAAGCTTTTCTGCATTCCACATCCAAATTTTATAGTTTGTTTTATTGTAGAAGTGTCCCCCCCCAAAAAATAACGTTATTTACCTCAATGCACATCGCAACATCTTTGTCCTGTACTTATGCATGTATAATATAAACACACACACACACGTTTTATGATTGGGTTCAAATCTCCTGACCAGCCGTAATTTATCACTTCCTACATTGATAATTGTGAAACCATGAAACATTAGTGTTTGTAGGTATAAAAATAACAATATTTATAATTCTAAATCCCTTTAAGATGATTAAAGTTGGGTCTTGTCTGGGAAATTACAAAACAGGTGGTCAACTAGCGATATGCAGCTTTCTGACTTCGGTCATTAGAATGCTCTCTGACTGCTCGCTATGCTATGCCTGTATTTGGCATTTATAAGTGTTTTGTTTCCCTTGATTCTAATGACAATTGCTGATGGCTTAGAGGTAACGTCATAGAAAAAAGAGTTAAAGGTTGACTTTGTGACTGGGTTCGAATCTCCCGACCAGCAGTAATAATCCTTTCCTACACTGATGATTGCGAAAGCATAAAACACTAGTGTCTGTAGGTATAAAAATAGTAATATCTATAATGATATATATTTCAGCAGAACATGCAAGTGAGGTCGGTTTGGTTTTTGTAAGTCTCTGAGACAGATAGACTTTAAACTGATGAACTTATTTGTGTTATGGTAGACATGTTTGCTGTGATTGAACAACCTCAGTAGCAGCGCCATCCAAATATTCTGTCTGAATTCTCATCTGATTACGTTGTCTTACATCTCTTGCACACAAACTGGTTATCATCTCTCAACCTACCTGTAATTCCACTGTATTTCTTGTGTAAGCAATGCTTACAAGTATCACAAAAAAAAAAAAAAAAAAAAAAGCAAACAAATCAAAAAAGATGAGTTGTATCCAACTTTCCTTCCACAAACCGGGCAGGGGAACCATCATCTTTCTGTAACAACCATGACTGGAACAACGAAAGATATTTATGGATTTTGGTTCCCGTCTGTTGCTTCCTCCTGAAATGGTGTTTCTCTGCCAACACGTTTTAATTTTGAACAGAACATTTTCATTCCATTATTTCATAATCAAATAAATGTCTTCATTTCTTGTTGTAGTTTAGAAAAATTCCCAATTTCCTGTGCCATAGGACAGAAAAACCAAATCGATGACTAACTCCATTGATCTCTTCCTCCCTCTACCTTGCATTGCTTTTACCCAAATATTTCCGCATCACGAGAATGATTTGTTTCTGTTGGTTTCCCAAAAGGAAATCTAAAAAATTCCTGTTTTTTTACCCTAAATTGGAGTTCTGTTTCATTGGCTTCTCTTTGATTAAATTTAATGTGGGTGGAACTGATAATTCTAATTATGAAATGTGAATCACAAATTCTTCTCTCTCTCTCTCTCTCTCTCTCTCTCTCTCTCTCTCTCTCTCCGTTTCTTCTCTCTCCATTTTCTCTTTCTTTCTCTCGTCATTTTCTCTCTCCATTTTCTCTTTCTCTCTCCATTTTCTCTTTCTCTCTCCATTTTCTCTTTCTCTCTCCGTTTTCACTTTCTCTCTCCATTTTCTCTTTCTCTCTCCGTTTTCTCTTTCGCTCTCTCCGTTTTCTCTTTCGCTCTCTCCGTTTTCTCTTTCGCTCTCTCCGTTTTCTCTTTCGCTCTCTCCGTTTTCTCTTTCGCTCTCTCCGTTTTCTCTTTCGCTCTCTCCGTTTTCTCTTTCGCTCTCTCCGTTTTCTCTTTCGCTCTCTCCGTTTTCTCTTTCGCTCTCTCCGTTTTCTCTTTCGCTCTCTCCGTTTTCTCTTTCGCTCTCTCCATTTTCTCTTTCGCTCTCTCCATTTTCTCTTTCGCTCTCTCCATTTTCTCTTTCTCTCTCTCCATTTTCTCTTTCTCTCTCTCCATTTTCTCTTTCTCTCTCTCCATTTTCTCTCTCTCCATTTTCACTCTCTCCATTTTCTCTCTCTCCATTTTCTCTCTCTCCATTTTCTCTCTCTCCATTTTCTCTCTCTCCATTTTCTCTCTCTCCATTTTCTCTCTCTCCATTTTCTCTCTCTCCATTTTCTCTCTCTCCATTTTCTCTCTCTCCATTTTCTCTCTCTCCATTTTCTCTCTCTCCGTTTTCTCTCTCTCTGTTTTCTCTCTCTCTCTCTGTTTTCTCTCTCTCTCTCCGTTTTCTCTCTCTCTCTCCGTTTTCTCTCTCTCTCTCTCCGTTTTCTCTCTCTCTCTCTCCGTTTTCTCTCTCTCTCTCTCCGTTTTCTCTCTCTCTCTCTCCGTTTTCTCTCTCTCTCTCCGTTTTCTCTCTCTCTCTCTCCGTTTTCTCTCTCTCTCTCCGTTTTCTCTCTCTCTCTCCGTTTTCTCTCTCTCTCTCCGTTTTCTCTCTCTCTCCGTTTTCTCTCTCTCTCCGTTTTCTCTCTCTCTCTCCGTTTTCTCTCTCTCTCCGTTTCTTTTCTCTCTCCGTTTCTTTTCTCTCTCCGTTTCTTTTCTCTCTCAGTTTCTTTTCTCTCTCCGTTTCTTTTCTCTCTCCGTTTCTTTTCTCTCTCCGTTTCTTTTCTCTCTCTCTCTCCCCGTTTCTTTTCTCTCTCTCTCTCCGTTTCTTTTCTCTCTCTCTCCGTTTCTTTTCTCTCTCTCTCTCCGTTTCTTTTCTCTCTCTCTCTCCGTTTCTTTTCTCTCTCTCTCTCTCTCCGTTTCTTTTCTCTCTCTCTCTCTCTCTCTCTGTTTCTTTTCTCTCTCTCTCTCTCTCTCTCTGTTTCTTTTCTCTCTCTCTCTCTCTCTCTCTCTCTCTCTCTCTCTCTCTCTCTCTCTCTCTCTCTCTCTGTTTCTTCTCTCTCTCTCTCTCTCTGTTTCTTCTCTCTCTCTCTCATCCTTGGTGATGCTCAAAATTGTTATAAATATTTGAATATTGTTTTTTTTTTATATAAGCCAGGTCTAGTGTTTTCCATAGTTTGTAATAAAAACCCTGATAATAGCTTTGTCTGTCTTTTTTTTTACTGAGCAAAGCATCCTGTGTTTCTGTAGACCATAGAGTATATGTTGTAATGTATCTGATACTTGTTCTCTGATTCAACTACAAATTGGAACGTATCAGGTTTCATTACATTGTACATTCTGTGCACTTTTTCTTTAATTACCCAAGTGTATATGGCTCAAATATCACTTGCCATTAGTTCAGTTGACCAAACACACTGTGCCTATCCAGAAGTTGGTTACCTGCACATTTATCGACCATATAATAGATTTATGTGCTGAATAATCCACTATTTTTCTCCAATTACAATGGACAGGATTTGAGTGATTTCCTGATTCCATAGATTTTTTACTTTTTTTTTTTTTTTGATCAAGTTTATTTTCTGTTCAACTTTGATTCTTTGAGCTCACTGACTTGAACATCATCATTTACTGTTATTGAAGAGACATAAGATGAACACCAGTTCAGAGAAATCATTGGACTTTCTTTTTATTAAATACTAGCAGAGATACCTGGCATTGCCTGGAGAAAAAGTGCAACATATTTCTATTAAAATTTCTATTTCTCTCTCTCTCTTGTTTTCCCCCTTCCTCTTCCCCTTCTCACACGCTTCTTTTTTCTCTGCTTAGCCTATTCTTATCTCGGAACATGTACACAGAAGTGCACTTTTATAGATTACTCTCTATATATTATATGTATATACTAGCCTATCTAGCATTGCCCGGTTCAAAATGTAACATTTCTACTAAAACTTCTATCTGTCTTTCCCTTGTGTTTTCTCCTCCCTCTTTCCACATATTTTTTTTTTTTTTATTTGATCGGCCCTGTCCTCTCTCGTCATGCACACACACTTTTATAGATTACTCGACGAATGAATGAGCATAAGGGAAGTAACTCCTTGAAAAAAAAATGTTACTCCCCTTTAATTAGTACATCAAATGGCTGGAAAACTGACAAAATCTGTGCCAATTTACGGTCAAAGAATAAATTTTAGATATTCATCTGGGGAAATATAATTAAGAAAATACACATTTGTGTGTGTTTGTCTTGTAGTTTTAGCTGGACATACGCGCATACAATTGCCCTTTATACAATATACTGAGAAGAAAGGTACACAACATTGTCTAGTGGCAAATCTTTCAAATTTGAATAAAACTTTTTTCTTTAATTGGAATTACGTGCATTCTGACGGATTTAATTTCATACTTAAAGCATCTCTTAAAATTTGATCTTTTAAAATTATTGTAGTTTAGTCTATTGTAATTTTGATTTCAATAATTATTCGATTATTTTCATTTTTCTATTTGTTCTCATGTTAAGATTAGACGTTTCATAAAAGACTTCAAACCTTTATCTGTTTTTGCCTGTTTCTCTCTTCTCTCTCCTTCCTTTGTTTCTCTCTCCTCTTGTGTTGCTCGGTAGAGAGGTAAGAGGATTACATAACAAATTAACCCCCTCCATTAGTGAGCTGCATGGTCAAATCATCTGTCAAGAATAGCAGTTGGGACACTGTCGGCAAAATGCAGCAGATGCGGTTGCTGATTTACTCTTCACATAACTCCATTTATTAAAACCTCCATCTTTGTTTTCCCATCAATAATCCACAACAACAAGCAAGGGAGATCACTCTAAGAACTTTTTATCTTGATACAAAGGGAGACAGCTTAACAGTCATTATCATAAACTTTCAGTTTCTGTCCATCAGCCACTCTCATTAGTCATGGCTCGCAGCCATAGAAGAGGATTGACGAGATGACAGATTGGTAGGTACTCCTATTTGTATATATTAAAATCCTCCTACAAGTACTGCTGGAGGTGCGCAAAAGTGGATCTAGCTGACTTCCTCTTTGTTTTAAACAACCTACCATCTAGGTTTGGGCTATCAACCGGGATGCATAACACACGTTAGAGCATTTTAGATAACTGATGGGTAACATGACCATAACATAGTAAAAAAAAATTTAAGTCACTTAGAGATGAGGAACACAAATAGACAAGTACATGAGAAATGGTAACATTTTTAATATACAGGGTGGAATGATAAATTTGTCGCCCTAAAGAAAACAACACTACAGCTTTGTTTTATAACTTTTATTGAAAAAATCAATTCAGGTAACTTGATTATGTAGTAGAGCTGACATCTATTTAATGTAGACACCTTCAGCCTCAATCACTGCCTTGATACAGGTTCGGAACAGGGAACATGCCTTTTCCACAAGCATCAGTGGGAGCTCGGCGAATACTCAGCAGATGGCGGTGATCAGGCTGGCTTTGGTGTTGTGAGAGATTATGTTGGCGATGTTCTCAACATATAACCAAACAAAGTAGTCCAGTAGGTTCAGGTTGGGGAAGGAGGAGGGCCAGTGAGAGAAGGGTACAAAGTCGTAGCACTCCTTCTGAAACCAAGCCTGGGTCTCTTTGGATTTGTGGGCTGACGGCGAGTCCTGCTGCCACACCCAGGATCTGCCAGTGGCCACCTGATTGCATCAAGAGATCATCACACTTCACCACATCCAGGTACACTTTGGTGTTGACTTTCAAGCCGACTTTGGAGATGTGAGGTGGCATGATGTGGTCCTCACTTGAAACCCCACCAAAGACCATAACCATTGCCAGAAACTTTGTTGAGTTGTGCCCTCAAGCATTGAATTATCCGGATTTGCATTTTGAGGGAGTTGGCAATGGTACTCCTGTCTTAACTTGGATCGGTAGACAGCAGGAGTTGTACATGCTCTCTACTGTACAGCGGCGCATCTCTGAACTCCCTCATTGAACATTGTGTCACTTTCAGACATGATGAAAGGCTCCTATCACTCTTGGGATTTGTACACAACTGTCCAACTAGGAGATGGTCTGCAACAAAAAAAAAGAAAACCGTTTTTCATCAAACGGAAATGGAATCATGTCTTTTCTGTGGCGACAATTTTATCATTCCATCCTGCATAATAGAATAAGGTCGATTTAAAGTAGTAAAAACTTTCCTCCATAATACTTTTCTACTCTCGGATAACTCTTCTATGCCGGGTCTTTTCTTTGTATTTTGAAGAAGCCAATATTTCAGAATGAAAGTAAAAATATTTGTAAGTAAACAAAATATTAGAATATTTTTGTGAAACATGTATTGGGAATTGTTGTGGGTGGTGAACGGAAAAGATAAGTATATGAAGTGGTCAGTTATTTTCCTATAATATCTATATTTTCACAGGAAAAAAAAAAAAAAAAAATCGACCTTATTTTATTCTACATCTCCGATATAGAAAGTAGTAAAAATTTTCCTTCATAATACTTTTCTACTCTCGCATAACTCCTCTACACTGTGTCCTTTCGTAATATTAGGGAAGTTCTTTTAAAACACCTAAATTATTATTAATGTAAAGATTATGCGGTCTTTATAGTTAAAGCTAATTTAAATCTGGCTCCACCTTTTTAAATGAGTTTCCACACTCTACTTGTAGCTGATGTTAATCTTGTGGTTTTCCTTACACAAACTCGACTCTGAACAGTTTCTTGGTTAGTCATATTACAACTTCATTTTCGCGTGACAAAGAATAATTAGCAAATAAATTATGCATATCCAACCAAGCATTTCTGGCTAGATGCGTGATTGTTGACTTGAAAATGCTTGTAAAATCTTGTAAAAAAAAAAACCCCCAAAAAACAGAAAGTTTTCTTTTATCAAGTGATGCTTAAATCCTGTCATTTGAATTTAGTCACAAAGCAAGACCAGAAGAAATAAATAATTTAAATGAGATTTTCTTGTGTTTTTTATCTTTCTCTCTCTCTTCATCCTCTTTTTCTTTCTCTTTCTTTCTCTCTCTCTCTCTCTTTTGTTCTCTCTCTCTCTCTCTCTTTTGTTCTCTATCTCTCTCTCTCTCTACATAAGATAGTGGCTATTAACCTAGATGTATTGAATTTGTATATGGCATCTGTTGTTGCAAACCTACTATACTTTGGTCTAGAGGGGAATTTCTGCAGTCATTTTGTTGGTCCCCGACAAAAGGATGGTGGACCTGTAAATTCACCCTTGTCCGTCATCTGTTCCTCTGTCCGCACTTTTTTCAATAACTACGCCTTGAAATTTTTTGAAATTTTGCACGAATATTAAATGGTATGAGTAAAAAAAAAAAACTGGAAAACTCCTGTTGCCTTTCGGGTTAAAATGGCTAAAATTGATACTTTTGGGCTTAAAAAATTTTGATGTCTTGGATTTTTAGAAAACTTTCTGAAAAGGTGTAACTAACTGATTTCTATAATTTTGTTTGTCTATACTTTGCAATAACTCTTGGGTGTGCCGCAGGGGCTCTTTTAGGGCTAATAAAAGCACTGCATTTTTGGGATTATTTTATCATATTTGTTCAAAATTTTGTGCGTATGTCTATTTAGCAGTTTTGTATGATGCTGAACTAAAATTTAAATATGTTAAGGCTTTGGGGACTTTTAGGGCTAAATGGGGGTGGGGGCAAATGATGGTTTTAATCTTTTTTTTTTTTTTTTTTTTTTCATGGTGCAGAACTCTAATTTACATATGTTAAGGCCTAAAACTGCACCATTTGTTCATTTTCACCAGGATTTGACGTCCCCAGAGGATTTTTGGGGCTAAATGGCAGGAGGGCAAATGCTGAATTTAGTCATTTTTTTATGCCTCGTTTACCATGCATGCTTCGCTTGTTATATAGGAGATAATCGGTACAATAATTTATGGATACATAACCTAACAAATAGAAATCGATTTTCTTTAAAAAAAGAAAAAAAAAAATGTTATTCTTCTACTTTAATCTTAGAACCAACCTTGTGTGTGCGTGCGTCCGCTTGTACACCTGGTGTTATTGAATAGGGAAAACGAGAGAGGTAAAGAACGATACCGCTAAATACAAAAAATACAAAGGGGTATACTGGGGGAAACTGTTGAGTCGATGTCAGGTGCCAAATCTTGTAATCCATCAGTTTCAATCTTTCTTTTTTATATAAATAGGTATCTATTATTTCTTATCAGATTTTCAAAAATAAGATTAGAACTCCGGGAATGGAGAATATGTGGGGGGGGGGGATAGCATACTCAAGTGGATGTTCAATTCATCATATTAAGAGGATGTAGATATATGGTGTCAGTTTGTGGACAGAATGGCGGTTATCTTTACGATTATTACTGTTTCGGTACTTATGCAGAGAAGGTACCGTGCTGAAATGATAACGTTATTATTTAGAAACCTATTCTTAACATGGGGAGGAGAGCGTGTTTTGTAACTATCCAGTACTTCTAACAATTTAATAAACAAAAGCTACTGTAAAATTTGAATTTAACTTGATAATAATAATATATATATATATATATATATATATATATATATATAAAAGTGAACGTGTCTGTCTGTCTGTGTACATTTCCCTACGCAATAACTCTGTCAATTTTTAGTCTATAGACTCGAAATTTGAAATACCGGGTACTGAGATTTGGGAAAATCGATGTGACGGGTGTCAGCCAGAAATTTGGCTGTTAAGAGGTCAAATTTCAACGATTTGACCTTTAAGAACTCTACCAAACTCCTCCGACAATTTTGGGTCTAGACACTTGAAATTTTAGATATAGGTTCCTTGAACCTGGATCTAACTTAATAAAGTGATTTGAGCCCGAAACTATAAATTTTAAGGGGTCATAATAGGGGTCAAAGTTTTAAAAAATTAACCATTTTTTTGTTTTTTTTGCTTTTTTTGCACAGCATACACCTCCAAACACCCGAGCAACGCCGGGCACCCCTGCTAGTATATATATATATATATATATATATATATATATATATATATATATATATATCTGTAGAAATATATTTTCTTATTATATATCAATCCTTATTTAAGAAGCTCAATGTAATTACAGAGCAATATAGAGAATAAATGACAAAAAGTTATATTCCAAAATTCATGATGTTGACGATCTTATAATTTATTCCTTTAATTCAGTTGACTTATACAATTCTTGACAGTATCTGTTTCGTAGCGCTAAATTAATCACTTAATTATTATATCAATCAGTGAATCTATTATGCCCTTAACTCATCCGGAGAAATAGCAACAATCAATCTATCAAAAGAAATTGAAATGTGATTTGATATGGTAAAAATCCGAAAATTGGAAGAGAAGCTACAGATACCTTTTATATTTTTCCATTACGCCATATTGAATATATATATCATGGTACCTCCTCTTCATAAGTACCACCGTTCAACTTCATTTCCGGTTGTTGTTATTTTTTAAATTTTTTTTTTGTTTTAATTGATTTTATTTACAGAGTGGAAGATGCAAATTGAATGAAAGATAATAAAGATGGGGAGAATATAGATCTGTTGTTTTCTTTTGTTTCTTTTTAAATTTGTTTTTGTTTTTAGAATGAAGCAAAGAGTGGGAGGATTGTATGTAGGAGGTATATGAAGAGTGGATGGAACAAGGTAGAGACTATTGTTAAAGGAGGCAGATTGAATACAAGGGAAGTAGGAGGAATTCTGATGTTTGGTATAGTAGCTGACGCTATCAAAGATATAGGCATGTTCTGTGCATAGATCATTGATAATATTAATCTCTCTTCTTTATTCAAAAACTAAAAAAAAAAATGTCAGAATATAAATATAGGATGCTTGTGCAGTTTCCAAAGAGGAAATTTCTAGAGAATTTTAGATTCATGAGCAGCCCATAGTTGCATGTATATCTCGGCCAGGAAAATGATTTTGATCAATTTATTTTTATTTAAAAAAAAAAAAAACTGGAGGGGGGGTGCCATTATTCTCCCACATACTGTATTCCAAAATGCTTATCTATCTGGAACTGACCAGGCTAGATTTTGCTTAACTTTGGTGATCTAACATGATTATGCTGTATATTTTATGTCTTTACTCCATTGTTAGTATTAGACTGGACTAGTGTTAAGGAGAGATGGAGAAAGATTAATTGAACTATCTATAATTTTTATAATCACACAGTCTGATTTTAATTCAGTAAATTTGGCTAAAAATAAAACAAGCAGGTTTTGGTTGCCGTAAAGCAAAAGGAGAGAATGCAGCAATTTAAGAAGATATAATGGCTCAGTACATGTCCAATTTTTCATTGAATCGCTGAAGGGATTTACCAAATCTCCTAGAAATCCATTCCAATTCTGATTAAGAAAGTATCTGTCCGGTTCCATCAAAATCAGCACTGAAACCATTTCTGTTAATAACTACGCAGACCTCTTTCTGGTGCAGAAATAGATAGTAGGCACCAAGGAGATTGTAGACCAAAATGAGATGACTTCATAAACACAGACGCACAAGGAAGAAAAGGCTAAGTTTGTTGAGCAAGATCCTGTAGTTCTGAATAGTCAGTCATTGAACCCTGTCCAGGTACCAGATATCACATATCTTGAGCAGAGGTCTGGACACTATGCTCTAATAATCTGATGAATGAATAGAAGAAATATTTCTATGGTTATTTTGCAGAAGAAGCGCCTTGCATTATTTGCAACTTGAATGCAATACTTAGATGGCTTGAAGGACGAGTCAGTCGGAAAGTTAAGATCTTTTGTCTTGTTCACCTTGAGCAGAGCTGTTTCGTGAAAGTACGGGGTGCCTTAAATAAGTTTCCAGACTTTTTTGTACAGGCATTTTAAATCGTCATAGACTGTTGAAAATTTAGTATGTTATTGCTATACATCTTATGAGATGACTGATCAATTTTTATGATTTCAGGTTCAAATGAATAGTTACAGCAAGAATTGGAATACACTCTACTAAAGCTTGATTTTCACAGCTGGTGAATTTTAAAAATGCAATCTGAACGTAAGGACACTTTAGAAGACTGATATGCAATAAAATTTTGTTTTAAACTTGGAAAAAAGTACAAGTGCATTGCAGCTTGAGGAAATTACTTCAAAGGGTACTAGAGTTTTATGCGTGTACTATCAATAAAAGTGTTCATACGAAAAAAAGTCTGGAAACTTATTGAATGCACCTCGTAGGTTTTAAAGAGAACCCACTGAAATAAGTTTTAAGGACCATCTCCATGCATGTTGCATATAACGTTAGACTTAAGATTTTCAATCTAGCTCCTACAGGTTACTAATTTCATAAGTAAATGCTTCTTTTAAGAAGAGGGACATCATGAGTGTTAAGGAAACAGAGAGTGGGAGGAGTTCAAAAGAGAGGGGTGAAGGAAGAAGTATAGATTTTATTTTTTTATTTATTCATTTATTTTTTTTAGAAGGAAGAGTAGAGGAAATGAAGAGAGAAGCAACAATGAATTGATCCTTCTCCCTCCTCCAGATTTTGTTTCTGTGCTTGCAAGTCATGTGACTAACAAATTAGTCTATTCCCACACAATTATCTTTTACCTTTATCTTTTTTTTCTCTGATCCTTTAATTCATTTGCTCTTCCTGTATTAGTCTTCTTCAATTATCTTTTCTAACAAACACCCACCAGCATTTTAATTTTATCTCTTTAAATTAAAATGATACTTGCAGCACTTGTCTTTGTATCTTCAGTGCCTGACAACAATAACGAGTCTCCTCTCACACTCACTGACTTTAGTTCATTTCTCTTTTCAAACACTTTTTTTATGTTTACTAGCTACCACCAAGCTGAACTAAGCTATTTCAATTTGAAATATTAACAAAATTACCAGATAAAAAAAACAATTCGAATGCTCCAAATTAGAAAGTATTTTTCAATGATAAGTCATTAAATTCATACTCTAATTGTAATCCGTTTGAGACATTGATACTTGATTCAAACTAGACTATTCATTTATTTTCTTTCACTGTTATTGGAATAAATATATTTTATTTTACTTCAGTGTTTTTCTCAAAATACTTATTCCAGCCAAGTAAATTGTGAGTGCAAAACATTTTCCCTTACTCATTGAAAAAGATTAAAGGAAAGTTGTGTGTTGATTAGGATCAAGTACTAAAACAGAGTTTTAAAAAATCATCAAAACTAATTTCCATTTGCTCATATACAAGTTAATTATTTTGGCTTTTACTCCTGGGTAGTTAGTATATGTACATATATATATATATATATATATATATATATATATATATATATATATATGGCAATTAAGCTACACAGAATATTACGCGTTTCATTCTCGTGAGAATTCGTCAGGCTTATGCCATGAATTACAAATTCTTGCGAGAATGAAACGCAGAATATTCTGTGTAGCTTAATTGCCATATATATTTTCATAATTTACTACCTTACTACCCAGATACCTCTGATTTTTTTTTTGTGTGTGGAGGTTAATTATAAGAATAGGTAGTAGAGATTATAGAATATTCTCCAAGTTTCAGTTTCTTTAGACTATTTTAAAGGATTTTTAGGGGGCATAATATGGGGACAACCTCTCATTTAAAAATTAAGATATTTCAGATTTGCATTGAATTTGATCCATAATCACTAGACACAAATTAAGCAAGATTCCCTGAATTTCAATTAAGACTCTTTAAGCTAAAGCATTAAACATTTTCTGAAATCAAAATTATGTAATGGATTTCGATCAAAATTGTAATAAGGATACCATACATAGCATTTATAATGATTTTAATCTTCATAGTAAAACATAAAAGTGGTGCATTTTTTTTTTTTTTTTTTTCAGAAAATTAATTTTATTTGTGCTGATATTATTCTATAAAAACACACTTACACACATAATGCCAGATCCAATCTCTCCCTTTGCTTGTTTTCTATGGCAATTTAAGATTCAAGCTCCTTGACCTAACATTCACAGGTAATATGAATTAGAACAAATATAGTGAAGATACTGCCAAGGCTGCTGCAAGGAAGGTGGACTCCCTCTATCATGCTAGAACATTTTTTACACTTGCCAGTATATCTCTACAAAGCAACTATTCATCAATGCAGAGTATTGTCATCACTTGTAAAATGGTGCTCCCTCTCAAAGTTTAAAAAAAAAAAAAAAAAAAATCTCTAAGCTGATATATTCCACACTGTCTACCAAGCTCCAACCGCTGTCCAATTGCTGCAATGTAACATCCCTGTGCTTGTTTTAAAAGTACTTTTATGGAATGTGCTCTGACGAAATTGCTGCTCTGGTACCTCCTATACATAAAAAACTCTGACCAGGTGTAATTAAAGTAAAAAAGATAAATAAATAAAAGATACATGTGAATCATTTCCTTACATGCCCACATTTTAGAGATTTTGATTCTTGAATCCAGCGAACTATTTCCTTGATTTTTTTTTTTTTTTTTTTTTTTTTTTTTCCCCTAATTAGATTAATCTTGTGACTCAAAATCATCAAAATTGATAAAATAATCTCTGACTTCTCAAATTTTTTATTTTTTGTTTTAGTTATTAAGATTATTATGAAAATGGAAGCTATTTCTGACCATTAGATACATTAGTTCATACTAATTTGTTGGAAATGTGTGCCATTTTGTCTCTTTAATCTTTTTAATGCTTGACTGCTGTGAGATTTTCTTATAAACATGCACAATGCTGCATGTTTAGCTGGATGCATAGTTGCAATGAATACAGATAAGCTTGCAATGTGAGAAATATTTAGCTCTGTGGGCCAGGATCAAAGTGTAGTATCTGTTCTGATGCTGCACTTTTTTGGTCTCGGTTAGTGGAAGATAAATCCTTCATGGCTGATACATTTTTTAAATTTTTGTTAATAACCAGAGTGCCCTTGTTTGGGGAGCTGGTCCCCCCTTCCTTCACATTAAGCATTGACCTTGTGTCTAATTCTGCCCTCGTGGGGAGGCAAGTAAATAAATAAAATAAAATGAAAAAAGATCACCCAAGAAATGAGCTGAAGTCTTTGAAATAGACGCTAAGTTCCATTCTGTGATTTTGAACCACTTGAGATTTTCCAAGTTAGCATCATTTCATATGCCCTTACCCATTCTTCGGTCCGTAAGTTTTTATGTTCAGCAATAAGATAAGTTTGTTAAAAGCTGGGGATGGGACATCCTACCAGACGCTAGGCATTCACCCACTACTTCATATATTCCAATCAAGAGACTTTTTTTTAAAGATTCTGACCGTCTCTTAAAGTGCAATTGTTTGAATCTCTCTCTTGCACTTGATTCACTGGGTATATTTGTCAAGAAGTCTTTGAAATTCTTTTTCATGAGTCCAGATGCTCCTATAATTACTAGAATTATAGAGATCTTAAGATTCCAGTTTCTTTTTATGTCATGCATAAGCCATTGGCATTTTCGTATCTTTTCCCTCTCAGCTATTTTTAACCCAGCATCATTGGGGGGGGGGCACTAACTTCTACTAAGGTTGCTTCTTTCTCTTTCTTCTCCCATATCACTATGTCAGGTCGGTTGTGTTTTTTTGTGTGTTTTTGGATGTCTCTTTTGGGCTATGATGATGGACTGTCTGTGTTCAGGTTAGGTTTATGCTTTGATTTGGCCAGGCTCAGAATTCTGATTGCAAGCCCGTTAGTCGGTAGATAAGTATCAGTGTAATGTCTCTCAAAATAAAATATTGTTACTGGTTTTGTTTGAAGGAAGAATCGTTTTGTTACAGCAGTGAAAGACACCGGGTCACGTCACGTGTCAGAATCGTGCACCGAATTCAGACAAAGACAAGTGGGCGATCACGTATTCACTGCCTGTGCAATGGATACGTTTTGACTGTAATAACAAATAAGACATAATACTTTGTTTCTCAACAATTAATCAGTACTGGTACAGCTTTTGAATCGGACAAAACCGACTTTTACCGACACAGAAATATGTAACAGTTGGAAAAGGCCAAATGAAAACTAATAGGCATCAAAATAGAAACAAGGCCGATAGAAGAAAAAAAAAAAAAAAAAAAAAAAACACTCAATGAAATTGTTTGTTATCCTACGAGGGAAAGTTTAAAAAAATTTTTTTTTCTTTTTTGACAATTTTTTTTCTTTTTTGACAATTTTTTTTCTTTTTTGACAATTTTTTTTCTTTTTTGACAATTTTTTTTTTCTTTTTTGACAATTTTTTTTTTCTTTTTTGACAATTTTTTTTTTTCTTTTTTGACAATTTTTTTTTCTTTTTTGACAAATTTTTTTGATTAATAAACTAAAGATTTTAAAGAACATAAAAACAACGATTTTTCACATTTTCCTCTTTTCTCTTTTCTCTCCTTTTCCATATTTCCTCTTTTTTCCTCCTTTTTCCTCTTTTTCCTCTTTTCACGACGCCACAGGGAAGACAATCGAAACAGCAAAACTGAAGCTGGCCTGTTTGGGCATATTTTATTGATATGAAAATATAGGTTCTTTTTAACCAATTGTCATAAAATTTTCATAAAATTTTAACCATAGAATAGTATTATAATCTTCAAAAAACTTGCAAATTTTCATGTAGTTTCGTGCCATAGAACCAAAGATATGAGCATTTCAATATTCAATTTGGCTTAAAGTATAGATATATAGTGTATATATAGATACCTTTTTTTTTTTTGGCAATTTTATAAGTTCCAAATCTCGGCAACTATTGATCAGAATTTAACAAATGAAGAATCCTTGGAAAGGTAATGATCTGAATTGTGGGCTATGTGACATTTACCCTTTAAGGTCACACATTAAAGGGATCATCCACCATCCAAAGCCTACTTTTGGCACTTTTTTTACAGCCATAAAATGTTTCAATCAGTCATTTGTTTTCCTAATTTTGTGCATGAATTACAAAATATCTGATATTTCCCTAAAACCTCTGGCCTTGATGGAAGGAAACTAAAACTTGCTACTATAGTTTCAAATGATCTGAAATAACAGCAAGGGGAGACTAGTGCCTAGTAGGTATTCAAGTTTCTCTCTAGTCTAATGTCTCTATATATGAAATAATATATATTATTTTTTTCATATATATAGACATATAAGGTGATATAATATATTGAAATCCATACACAATATATTATATCACCTAATAGTCTATATATTTCTCCCCAAACCTGGGAGATTAAAACTTGCTGCTATGGTTTCAAATGATCTAAAATAACAGCAAGGGGAGACTTGATTCCAGATATTTCTCACGTGTTATATCTCACCTCCTTGGATTTCATACATAAAGTCAATTTCACTGTGTATAAGGATTATTTGATACTGGAGATATTCATACTCGTACCCTATTTCCAAAATCAAGTCTCCCCTTGCTGTTATTTCATATATTATTTTTTCATGTATATAATTATTTCATATATAGAAACATTGTACTGGAGAGAAACTTGAATACCTACTAGCCACTATCCTTGACTTTCTAAGGTCTCTGTTTGTTAGGACAACTTGGCATGAGGATACTTTTCCCCACAAGTAAACCCTGACTAAATATTAACAATCACATATTTGCAGCTCAAAAAGAGCTTCTTGCTTTGGCTAACCCACACTAGTTTTTACGAAAAATGGTGCACCTTCTCTAACTGATGCTACCCCAAGTAGCTACACAAAGCTGAATACTCCACCAGAGTAGATGAATTCTTGTCCTAGAATCCAGTAAGACCAAGCAACCACAAAAAAGGTATATTATAACATGATGAAATGGTTAGTTGGGGGGAGGAAAATTGTTGAATAGCGGATGTACATATTAGAGACATATAACGGACGATGCGCCATTTATATAATGGCGTATATGCGATAACAATGATAATTACTTGAGTTTATTATTTGTAGTAGAAGGGATATAGATGTGTGAGTGAACTGTTCTTTTTAACACAGAAGAGATTATTTATGGTGAGGACAGAGTATTAAAGAGGGGGACAGACAGTTAACACCTTGGAATGGTTTTACACCATGTTTATTTACAAGATGAATCACAAAAACACATTACCTTTCAGGTTGAATGATGATAATCGAAGACTTACAAATTACATGATATTTATTATTCCAGCTGGTTATGATGATGATCAGGTATTCGAATGCCTTTCAGTTTTACATTGTCTTGTTTCCCTTTCTAGTTCGCTTCCAAAAGGGGTTCGGCTAACTGAACTCTCCTCTCTCCCGAGTCTCCTAGCTGTGATTCTCAGCTGTGTCTCTCCTCTGACTGATTTCAAACCCTCTTGAATGAATATATTGAACTATCTTTCTTTGTGACGTCAGAACATGCTCAGACACGTGAATATTTTTTCTCGTGAGTTTTACATATTACATATGTCTCCTGTACAGCTCAGAAACCTGGATTCTCTACAGACGCCACTTCAAGAGATTAAACCTGATACAACAAAGGCACCTCCATCATCTAATGGGTGTCTCTTGGAAAGACCATGTATCGAATTTTGAAGTCCTAGAAAAGACTAAAATGCTCAGTGCTGAAGAAATAATCATAACAAACCAACTGAGATGGACAGGCCATGTCACGCGCATGTCAGACAACAGACTACCAAAAGCAGTTTTCTTTGAGCTCAAAGAAGGTATACGACTCCTAGGCGCATTGAAACTACACTATAAAGACGTGTTCAAGAGACATTTGAAAAACACAAACCAACTCAACGACTGGAGAAGAAAAGCCGAAGATCGGATAGTTTGGAGAAGTGTGGTATCAGGCGCAGCCGATGCCATTAGAGATCAAAGCATTGTTGCTTGGGAAGCAAAAAGAGCGCGACTACGGGCACCACTACCCAGATTTCCTGTCATCAGGTGTCACACCTGCGGCCGTGGTTTCAGAGCTCCGATCGGACTCACATCACACCTTCGACATGGACACTAACCGACCTCCGCGTCATCGTCAAAATCGACGGACTGCCCGAGAGAGAGAGAGAGATGTTTCCAACATGCTTTTTGGCTACACAAAAAAAAAATTCATAAATTTGATTTCCATTATCTTAACTCTGATCTCTAGCTGTATCGTTATTCTAACATGATGGACAATGCTCTACATTGCTAGGATTGCATCTAAATTGCAATATGTATTCTTTTCAACTCTTGAATACTGGGTTCGATTCCATCCTTTTCCTTATAATAAATATTATTTTCAATCCTATTTACTTTGTTTCTCTAATTACCGGAATCTGTCTCTTTCCATATACAACAAAAATTAATGTTTTCAACTTCTTTACTAACTCGGTGTTTGAGAGATAAAGAATTTTAAAGGAACATTCAAATATCTATGCATCTCATATAGAGCTCAAGTGTTAGGCCCCAGGTATGATGTCCCTTGATTTCTGAGACCTACTGAAGGAAAATGAAACAAAAGAAGGTATGAGGTGATACAATCTACTGTGTATAGATTAGTGATGGGCCGATTCCAATATTTTTTCCCGATTCCGTGCTAAATTCCCGGTTTCGATTCTTTATTAATCTCTAATTATTTAAGTATAAGATTGTTATTTCCGTCGATTTTCGTAAAAAAGTGTTAAATAGGCAGATATTTTCCTAAACATCAAAATACACTTCTGGAGAATGATCTATTGATTTAGCTTTACTGGTAATTTAAAATCAATAAATATTTATTATTTTATCATTATTACTAGCAATGGAAGATTTTGGTTTAAACAAAATTAAATAAAAAGACAAAAGATTCGTTTTGGCATCAGAAAATAGACATCAATTTTTCCAATACTGATTCCGATACCCCCAAATCTTCCAATTTTTCCAATTCCCAATTCCGATTAATCGTCTCAAGACTAATATAGATAATCAGTATTTGATTATTATTATTATTTTTTTTTTTATTTTTATTTTTTTGTAACCACTTATCAAGGCCAGAGACCACTCGAGGATAAGGGTTAAGAGTGTACAGTAGTCAATTGGACAATAGAGTAATCGTTAGTAATGGAAATTCGGTAAATTTGTTAACTTAAGTGGAACGGCTCATCAAGAACTTGTTTATGTTGGATTTAAAGACAACCATATTGTAGTCAGCTGGAAATCAGGAAAATGGAAGACAATTCTACAGGCATGCAGTTCTAAGAAAGAAGCTTTGTTCATGGAATCTACGTTTAGGTTTAGGCACAGATAAAGAGTGGGGAAAATTATTGATAGTGTTTACAGCTAGACGAGTGTTTCTTGTAAAAGTTTGGCGAGGGGGAACTATAGATTGAAGCTCAGTCGAGCACTTTCCATGAAAATAACGATAAAGCAGAGGCAAACTCGCAACATCTCTTCTGTGAGATAGAGGTTACAGGGAAGTATATATGTATATAACCTGAAAATAAAGGAACAAGAACTAAGGCTTTCTAAGCACTCTTATAACTCCCCAGCAAGCAGGTTTGATTGTTGTACATTTGCCTTAAAGAAGGGGTGGCTGAACGTTCTTTTTAATCTGCTTAAAAGATGATTTCAACTGAACAGGCACTTAGATCTTTTTGTATATTATTGATGCTGACATCTGATGGTAAACCGGGAAAGATGAAACGAAAACATAAAGAATTAAAGAGAAGGAGAGAGAGAAAAAAAAAAAGATAATTCAGTTTATTTTTCAACAGCGTCCGTGCTGACATTGACTTACACAAAAATTAATTTTTTTGCTAAGAAGCAAAAAAATATAAACAAAGCAGATCCTGCTTTAGGTTTAATAAATGCCACAAACACTTGATATTTTACGAATTGATTTATTTATTGGCTTTCGAGAATAGCGCTTATAAAACAATTGTGAAATGCTTTTGTTGACTAAGTATAAGCACTTAAAATGTAAAACTCTGTACAATGTTTGTGTTACACACGCACGCACACACATTGGCTGCAAACTTGTTTGTTTGCAAAATTGCTGTAGCTTAACTACTTTGTAAAACAGTATAATCTTAACGTTTTAAAGCCTATGCAGGAAACTCAAAAGTGATGAAAAAGCTTTGCACAGAATCAACCCAACTCATTAAGCAATCACCACCGTTTATATGGAAAAAAAAAAAAATTTTTTTTAGTCTCAAATTCTTTGAAAACTCCTTTGTCAATTGATTTCTTGCAATCATTATATTAGTTTACTTCCAAAAATTTACTCTAGTCTTAATATTATTGTAAAGACCATTTTATATATATATATATATATATATATATATATATATATATATATATATATATATATATATATATATATATATACTAGCAGGGGTGCCCGACGTTGCTCAGGTGTTCGGAGGTGTAAAAGTAAAAAAAAAAAAAAGTTTTGGTAGGCAGATAGGCATGAACCCAAAGCCTTGAGACAAAGGCAGAAAAGAAAACATAACATGTTACCGCTCTGCTAAGAAGGTAGAGAGCTGAAAATGGTTGAAATTAAACGATTAAAAAATGCAGGTGCTTAAACGAACGTCTGGTATTCTAGATCAAACATCACACCATAGGTGAATGAAATCACGCGGTTAATTCTGGCTTCAAGCCAATTAAGCTTGAAGGTTTCTGCATATTTGTTTGTTTCCCCAAGATGTTGGGGAAAACCAGCTCCCCATAAAAAAGGGAGTGTCCAAATGAATAGCAACTGTCTGATATGAGGGGGTTTTCCCCGTATTGATCAAAGCTTATTGCTTTCTGGGCGTCTCGTCACGAAGGGCCAACAGCTCACTTTGCTTTCAATTTAGTTTCGTTTTTTAAGGAAAAACACGAACAAACAGGCGGGACCATGGGATAGCGTGAATTTTATAAAATAAAAGTTATTCAAATAAAAGATAGACGACCTCCATTTGTAAATCGGAGATATTATAATCTAGGAAGTATATAAAAAGTTGTAAGAATTAGCGAGCGCCTCCCCCCCCTCCCCCGAAAAAAGCCTTTGCCATACATACAAAAAAATGCACGTGCACACACACACACACACACACACACACACACACACATTTTCGCTTTTTTATAATCGATATCTATTATATAAATGTCAGTCATCTACGTGTTTGTATGTCTGCTAAAAACTTTGTCATCCACATCAGACTAGCATGAATCAGGTACCGTTAGAGAGATCTTTTGGAGACATAATATCGAAAATTAGACAAAATTGTCAATTATTTCATGTAAAAAAAAAAAACCTTTGAAGGGAGGGTTCATCGACGCTGTTTGTTAATCATGCATGTATAAACGGTCGATTTGTTCTTTCATTTTAAAAAGCTAAATTTGTAACGTGATAACATCGGTTACGTCTTGATCCAATTGATAGTGTTCACTTACGAACTTAAGTTTGCACACAGCATTTTTTTTTCTTTTAATAACGTTTTCTCTTTCCTATCTTTTAAAATTCTCAACTTTTTTTATGTGCACTCACCATGCAGCATTTTTTTTTTTCTTTTAATAACACAGAAAGATGGCACCCAAGTCTCTTTTTTTTATATATTTTTTTTTATTTAACCGTATTTTATGACCGGGCAACGCCGGGTGTCCCCTGCTAATATATACACACACACACACACACACTAGCCTGACTAGTCCTCACTAGAACGAAACATGGACAATTCTGTGTACCTTAATTGTCGTATACATTTTCATAATTTATTACCTAGTTTTACTCACATATTGAGCACTGTTGATGTGAATTGTGAAAATCGATACATAAAATATACCTCCTTATAAATATTGTGGATATATGAAATATATTAAAGTTATGGAGATAAATATATGTGTGTGTGTGTGTGCGCGCATGTGTATGTAATATATATATATATATATATATATATATATATATATATATTACACACACACACACGTATTACACATGCAGGGATATAATGTGCTTGAAAAGGAAGAAGAATGGGTGTGTACTGTATAAGCTATCCGACCTATTAGTAAACACTCTAACCATTGGGCCAAAAGTACAAGTCCGGAGTAACAATACAATTTAGTACTAAACTCCTCTAGAAGAGTCAGATTTAATCGTGCAGATTAAAAATGAGCTTCTTTTAGCTCTGGCATCAAACACTTCAGCACAAGTCTCTCATAACATTTTTCTATATTCCAGTTTAGATATCATGAAATGAGTACAGCCATAGCGTGTTTTCAAGATATCAGCCAAATCACGTATTTTAACCTTTTCTATAATCTCTAATTGTTCGTATTTGATCTTTTCATCTGAAATTTCTGTGATTCTTCTACTGGTTGTATTAGCATCATTGACTCATACCAAACCGCTTTGAAATCTTTACACTACAGCTTTAGATGGATATGCTACCTTGTACATCGTTTGAAAAACTCTCTTCAAAAGAATGACCCAAAAAATCTAAAAATCAAACAAAATCACTCATATAATATGAATAGTGAAATGCCACATCCTATAAGTACCTTCAATAAAATGAAATATTTTCAAATGTCTAATTCTAGGAGGGGGTGCTGGTGCAAACTCTTTGATCAGAGAGGTGGGGGGAGGGGCTTATAAATGGTTGAAAAGTTGTTAGACACTAACGAGGAAACATTTGCTTTTAGGTCCCTATTTATTTGCTCCCTCAAGATGGTTTTGAAATCCTATGAACACTTTCCATTTAACATTCAAATTTGAAATGAATTTGATCCATAGCCATTAATAGGGCTATGGCTTACCATTGTTTTGACTCTCGAGTATATATCCGAAACAGTTAGACACAGCTAATCAACCGAGAACCACGTCACGCTATATAAAAGCATATAAAATATCAATGGATACACACTCAAGAGTCAAAACAATGAAAAGAATATGCTGTTGTCTTTGTCACTAAACATGATTTCCTAAAGACCGTTTTAGTCGTGAATTGTTGACATTTTCTAGGATCAAAATTCATTACATGATATTGAACATAATCCAAATTTAAATATCATATCTTAATTTTAATATTTGTAAGGGACCTAAACGTGGTGCAAAACTGTTCTTTTCATGGAATTTTACTCGTCCTGGAATAGATATTATTTCAGTATATATATATATATATATATATATATATATATATATATATATATATATATATATATATATATAATTATTGTTCCAAGTTAAGAATATTCAGAGAATAAATTGTAATGGAGTTTATACAAGAGTGCTCGATGAAGATTTTTTCAAAGGTAATCCAAAAGGCGAAAATAATTTTTTAGAAAGAATCAAATCCAAATTTAAATCAAGTTGAATATAATTCGTCCGGTTGGAAAATTTTCAATGCAGCTGAAATTATGGAAATTGTTTTTGCAGATAGTGCAGTAGTCCAAAGATAGGTTGAATCCCTAGTTGAGTGGATTCGAGAAATAAAATGGACAGAAAATCAACATGTCATCTTCCACCGTTGGCTTAATTAATGGGGATCAACCTATCTTTGGACTACTGCACTATCCGCAAAAAACAATTTCCATAATTTCAAACCAGATTTAAATTTGGATTTGATTCTTTCTAAAGAATTATTTTCGGGTTTCGGATTACCTATATATATATATATATATATATATATATATATATATATACTTATTTTGATTTGTATTATTCAGACTATTGTTCTCATCATGAATGTTCTCACGTTTTGGCCTTCTTCAGGTATATCTGGTTGAACTCGGGAATTTTTCTGTCAAACTCTGAAATCTGTATGAAATTTTGAACAGAACCCTTTATTTAATCCACAGGGGTAGCATACTCTCGTTCCGTCAGCCATGACTGAATAAAAGTCTTAAGTAATTCATAATTGTATTCTTATTATCGCCCGCACTGGCGCTTAAATCGTCAACCTCCAAAAGAGGTTGGAGGTTACATTGGCTGAAACGTTTATAGAATAACAGTAAAGTTAAGAGTAGTTCGAATAATGCATAAAATACAAATCATGAATCCTCTTTTCAAAAAATTCTGAAACAGTATTCATTTTGATATTTTCCTGCTTTCGATGTAATAGAAACATTTTTATTTATTTTTATTTTTTCATAATATTGAATCTTTTGTGTTTCATGACGGCATGGGAATTTCAGCAGTAAATCTCCTGTGTTTTCTGCTGCACGGTTGAACAAAGAATATTGGCATCGCATCTGCAATATTCCAAAATATTGAAGCGCTGCTCGTCTCGACTGCTGAATGTTGCTTTTGGATTTTAGCTGCTGCTGCTGCTATCGCCATCGATGCAGTTTCTACTCTTAGATGCGTGACTGAAAAAGAATATAAAAAGAAAAAAGAAATAAAGAAGGAAAAATTAAATGTGTGGGCGGTGTGGGTTGGTTGGAGATCACTCTTTAAATTTTCCTTTTTTTTTTAATAAAATATAAGCTTTTTTTTTCCATAGTAATAATAATAATAATAATAATATATATATATATATATATATATATATATATATATATATATATATATATATATATATAAAATAAAACAACTCGTTTTGATTGTAGTAATTTTACTACTAGAAAATTGTTCGTATATGTAGTGTCGTAGTACTTGGCTCATTCAATGCCATTGTTCTGAAAAGCTGAATGAAAGCGATGCATATATAAATTGCGGAGGCGGGTGGAGGTGGTGCGTGCGATGACGTAGTTTTCCAATTTGCTTTGTTTGTCCCTATTTTAATTGCATCTTCACCTCGAGTGCTGAGTTAGACACAAGGTCGCTTTTTAATGCGTCAACCCCCCCCCCAAAGGAGGACTCTGGATTGACATACAAATAAAAATTACCTAAGTCTAGAAAGATTTTCCCTTCACTAACTGTGGTTTGAACAGATCAAGTGTAGTATGAGAACTCTACTCTATAGAAAACTAATAGGAAGACCCGACGTTGCCCGGGATTGAATGATGATCAACGAATATTTTACACTCTTATATTTTTATTGTCATCGAAATCCGTGATCGCCCGGGAGGAAGCTTCACATGCTTCCATGCTGTAACTTAGTCCAACATATGTTATTCTACATTGCACTCTAGAGAACCTACTGTTTCTTTTATAAAATTCTTTTATGTCAACTTCTTTCCAGTTAACGAAAAAAAAAAAAAAACATTAAGAAATTTACGTGCGGGGTTTGAACCTACAGAACATGTCATGCAAAAAAATAAAAATAAAACGGAAATTTTCAAGTCTTAGAAAATTTTTTGCAGTTAATGAAAAAAAAAAATTAAGAGATTTATGTGCGGCGTTTGAACCTACGACCACGTCATGCCCCCCCCCAAAAGACCCCCCCCCAAAAAAAAAACCAACAACAAAAAACACGCTATTAACTTACCCACAGTAGAATTGTTCTATCATTGTTGCTAAGTGACAACATGGAAAAAATGGCTTTACCAATGATAGATAAATTAAAATAATGGTTGTGATTATAGGTAATTATTCAGTGTATTCTGAGACAAAACTTAACTAAGATCACGCTCAGACTTATACACTAAAGTTCTGTAAATTTTTAAAGAAAATCTATTCAGCCATTTCGGGGTCTATAAGGAACTCTCTCTCTCTCTCTCTCACACACACAGATAAAGTTGCATTTATATAATTGTAGAGATAAATATAGCATTGTAACAAGGCAAACAATATTTAAGAGTTGAGAAACAAAATTTACAATAAATAACTGTTACTTAATGCAAGAAAATTGAATTTTCTACCTATCTGCATGGTTACAATCTTTTGAAAGTTTTCTATAGTTTTTCTTTGTAAATATAAAACTGCATCTATATCTGCCTATTTAACATAGGACAACCCAACAGGTCTGCTGTCAAATGTTGCCTTTAAATTCTGTCTCCTAGGTAATAACAGAAAAATTTTAAACTAAAAAAATAAAAAATAGAACCAGTAACTGTCACGAAACATTAAAATTTAATTTTCGACTGATAATAATAATTTATATTATATTTCTCTTAGACTGTCTCATTTTTTCTTGGAAACTACTGAATCGATCTCTCTAAAAGTTTGTATCAGCCTTTGTTATGATGAGATGCATGGAACTAGGTATTATGGTATCCATTCGATGTATACTTAATGATTATTTAACTAAATAATGATTAACTTAATGATTATTTAATTAGCGGGACCTGTGGAAAATAACACACGCTATCGTATAAAGATACAAAAATGAGCACAAAATGTAACTAGATTCAACTATCAATTTGGCATAAAGCATTAATTTAAAGTGAACGGGCTATAACTTTTGCCTGTTTTTAATGAGCTAAAAAGTCTAGTAATAATATATTAATATAATATTAATATTGTTAACTTATTGAAACTGTTTAAAAGTTGTTCTTTATTCAAAATAAGCTGTAGTATCTTGAAGCTGTTAGCCTAACGGAGTCAGACATTTTTTTTTTCACTCTAAACAAGGTGTATTGCACTTGGTCATAAGGGGCTACTATTTGGGATCATGTCTAACAGGGGATTGTAGAGAGTTGCATAGCGAGATGTTGGTTCACATATTTAAATTTCTGCATGTCAGTACAGTCAAGGAACCAGGACACAGCAAAGGAATTCCAAAGTCTAGCAGTTCGAGGGAAGAAAATATTAGAGGAGAAGACATTCCATCAAGGAATCTCAACAGTGAAGGGGTGTAATTTTGCTGCTGCTCATTTGGGTTGGTCAGGAGTATATACATTGAGGGTAAACAAGTACTGAGAGTTCATTAGAGCACATTCTATTAAAATACTTGTAAAACAGGCACAGGGATGCAATATTGTGGTGATGGGACAGGGGTTGGAGCTTGGCTGATATTGCAAGATGTACTAGATTTCAAACTCTTTTTTAGACCCTATCTAAAAGGGAAGGACTAGTATTAGATAAACTAACCCAAATATGGCAGCAATATTCCATACATGGGCAAATAATGGTGGTTTTGTAGAAGTACAGGGTACTCATGTGAGTAATTTTCTAGCATAGTAAAGACAGCCCACCTACTTTGCAGCAACCTTGGCAATGCCCTTAATTTATTTCAACTCATGTTGCCTGTGAATGTTAAGCAGAGGAGTTTGGATGATTAACTCTCAGTAGAGTGCTATTTGTTGTGGCAATCAGTGGTTGAGAATCAGACTGTCTTTCCTGAAACTTTCAAGCAAAAGAAAAACTGGTAAACATGTTTGGTATGTTCTGATTGCTCCATTATTACTAATAAAACTAATTGTTTTTGATTTCTTAGTTGTTAACTATAATACATCATTGCAAGTCACCACAATAGCACGTTAATCTTGAAAGCCATCCTGCTTAAAATATCTCTAGTGTTATTGGATATTTAAATTTTTATTATTTGGATTTTTCAAACTACTGTTCTCATCTTGAGTGTTAGTTTTCACATTTTGATTGATGTAACTCTGACAGTTTTCAGATGTATCTTGTCAAACTCGGGAATCTGCACAAAATTTGGAACGAAACTCTTTATATTTAATCCACAGGGGTAGAATGATATCATACTATCATCCTTGTCTGGGTAGAAATCCTAAGTAATTTGTAATCATATTTTTTTAGTGTTGCCTTCATTGAGGATTGAACCTTCAACCTTCAGAAAAGTGTAACTTACAGCTGAATTTTACCAAGCACTTTATTCACTATGCCTGGGGATCCGAGTTCAATAGAAAGATTTCAGAGTTTGACAAGATACACTTGAAGATCAGAAGTTATATTGACCAAAATATTGTGAAAATGATACTCAAGACGAGAACAGTAGTTCAGAGAATCCAAATAATATGAATAATCAATTCTCATCTAAAAAAAATATAATCAACACTTGTCCCTTACATAATAGGCACAGATAATTATTTTGTTTATTGTAATGTACAAAATAATCCTGGGTCTTTATTTATTCCTATTTTTTTCAAATGTATTCTTATTTCCTCCCATGCTTAGCTTTTCCCTGCCACCTGACCTCGTTGTCTCAACTGTTCTACATCTACTAACCTAAGCATTCTCATCCATTCTTTCAATGCGACCAAACTAACAAAGTCTCCTGTTTTGCACACGTCTTTCTAGTACTGTTCAGAATTAATTGCAAACCCTGATGGCCGAATTGTAAGTTTCCAGGAGAGGAAAGGGAGGGGGTAGGATGTTATGCTTAGTAATAATGGAGAAATCAGAACAGGCCAAACAGGTTTACCATTCTTTGTTTTGCTTGAAAGTGTGGGGAAACATTCCATGAGCGAAAATATCCTATTTACTTTTTAACTTGCCTCCTCACGTTGACAATTAGACTCCAAAAGAAAATCCTGCTCCCTTACAAAGGGGTTCTCTGGGTCAGGACAAAATTGCTGCGGACTAGAAGGGTTTCTCCTTCATTGACTGAGGACAGAAAAGTTAAAGTACTGTATGAAAACAGATACTACACTTTTACTCCTAGCCAAAAAGGTACAGTGTACCCCTAATCAAAATGTTGGCATTCTTAGAATGAAAAAAAAAAAAATGGAGTGACGAGAAAGATCACTTGGGTAAATAAAATAGCGTTTTGGCTAGAAGCAAAGTGTAGTATTTGTTCTGATGCTACAAATCATCTTTTTTTTTTTTTGTTCTTAGTGAAAGAGAAATCTTTCAGGATGGGGGTAATTTTTGTTTCAATCCAGAAAAATAACCTTCTTAGTGACACTCAATATGGTTTCCGTTCTGCTAGATCTACAGCAGATGTCCTTACAGTTATATCGCATAGGATTAGCAAATCTCTCGACGGTGGCAATCTTTCTAGGGCAATTGCTCTTGACATATCTAAAGCCTTTGATAGGGTATGGCATAAAGGTTTACTTCATAAGATCGCTAGCTATGGTATAGCTGGAAAAGTCTTCTCAATTATTAAATCATTTCTTTCTGATAGGTTCATAAGAGTAGTAGTTGAGGGGCAAAAATCAGAAGCTCACAGTATTAATGCCGGTGTCCCTCAGGGATCCATCCTGGGCCCAACTCTTTTCCTGATCTACATTAATGATCTTCCAAATCATATCCTTACATCATTTGTAGACATTTATGCTGACGACACTACCATTTATGGTACCACATCTAAGACAGTAAACGACCAAGTTCTCTCCAATTCTCTCTCCTCTGATCTTGAGCACGTAGTACAATGGGGAAAGGAGTGGCTGGTTACTTTTAATGCATCTAAAACCAAGCTTCTCTCTTTACATCATCAACATTCTAATCCACATTTGTCATCAATTGAAATGAATGGCTCTTGTCTTCAGGAGGCCTCAAGTTTTGACAAGCTTCTGGGCTTGACCATTACTCCTGATCTTAAATGGAACACGTATATCAAATCTGTTGCCAAGGCCGCTGGAAAAATGGTGGGATCTTTCTATTGATCCAGTAGATATCTCACTGCTGATGCTATTCTCTACCTATATAAGAGCCAGGTACGTCCAAGGATGGAATACTGTTGCCACATCTGGGCAGGAGCTGCTAGAAAGGACTTGTCCTGCCTTGATAGAGTTCAAAATAGACTTCGTAGCCTCGTAGGAGATGTCCTTTTCTCCTCCTTGCAACCTCTATCTCACAGAAGAGATGTTGCGAGTTTGTCTCTGATGTATCGTTATTTTCATGGAAAGTGTTCAACTGAGCTTCAATCTTTGGTCCCCCCTCGCCAAACTTTCACAAGAAACACTCGTCTAGCTGTAAACACTATCAATAATTTCCCCCACTCTTTATCTGTGCCTAAACCTAAACGTAGATTCCATGAACAAAGCTTCTTTCTTAGAACTGCACGCCTGTGGAATTGTCTTCCGTTTTCCTGCTTTCCGGCTGACTACAATATGGTTGTGTTCAAGTCTAAAGTAAATAAGTTCTTGATGAGCCGTTCCATATAAGTTATTAAATTTACCAAATTTTCATTACTAATGATTACTATATTGACCAATTTCTACTGTACACTCTTTAACCCTTATCCTTGAGTGGCCTCTGGGCCTTGATAATGTGGTGATGCCTTTGTAAAAAAAAAAAAAAAAAAAAGATCCACATTGTTAACAAGTATTCAGTTATTTTTAGTCAAATGGTAAAAATATACAGATTTCAACTATGCATAATAATGTATAAATACACCGAGGTTAACCCTGACTAGGTCATTCAGCTGATTTTTACATATTAACAATTGGCTAGGAGCAAAGTGTAGTATATGTTCTGATGATATTACACTTGAACATTTTTGTCTTTGGTTAATGAAGGAGAAATCCTTCTCGCCTGATGTAGTTTTCATTTTACATCCAGTCCATAGTATCATTTTGGAGGTAGCTGGATTTTCCCCACATTAAAAACTGGCCTTTTGTTTAACTCTGCCCTCGTGGGGAGGCAAGTAAACAGGAACGTGCAGATGTTGAATTTTTTTTTTTTCTTTTTTTAAATTGATTGAAATTAACATATTAAACTATATTTTCCTTTGCTTTTTAGTTGGGATAAAGTATAGTATCTGTTCTGATATTAAACTTAAAAATTTCTATCCTGTAGGAATTTTTGTCCTTGGCCCCAAAAATCAACTGAGATTAGACTATTCCTGTAATGATCTGGTTCCTGTTGATTGCGATTTAATACTCATTTTGTGCAGTTCTAGGAGGTCCAGTTTCCTAGGCTTTGCCTTCTCTCTTTGAGAAGAGATTAGTTTATTGCTAATCGCCTGAGGTGCCTTTACCGGGGAATATGATGGGGCTGGCCAAGCACTTTTTGCAGGTCTGAGTGCCTCTCCTTTGGAGCGCTGACGTCTCAATCCCGCTTTCTGACTCTGGTATCAAGGTTCTTGCAGTGGGAGAGAACTAAATACTTTCTGCCGTGTCAGCGAAGGAGAAATCCTTCTAGACTTGAGCAATTTTTATTTTTGTCCCAATCCAGTGTCTCCTTTTGGAGGAACTGGATTTTCCTTACATTATAAATCAACCTCATGTCTAACGTTGCTCTCGTGGGGAGTCAATTGAATAAAAACTTTTGCCATGACGGTATTACCCTTAAGATAACATGTAATGGGAAGAAAAAAAATTGCACGCACAAACATATCAATATATATACACACACACACAGGCATTGTTGTATAGAAAACATTTGAAACGGTGAATAATAATCGTTGTATACATTAATATGTATTACTGACAATATCTTTTGAATTAAATTTACTTCGAGTTTACATTACTGTGAGTGTTAATATCAATCTTAAAATAGAATAATAATTCTGCTTGAGAAAGGATAAAACAGCTTAGAATATCATAATGTAGAGAGAGAAAAGTGTCTTGCTGTGGTTGGGTGAGTTCTTGCCGAGAATGTTTTAGTAGATGGGTATGAGGTGTTGAAGTGCAGCCGAGCACTTACCATGAACATAGCAATACAGAAGAGACTTGAAACATCTGTTTTATGAGAAATAAATAGACGAGAAGAGAGCTTGTCCCACTAGACTTTGGGTTTTTTTCTGTCAAGATAGGAAAGAGTGTTCTGAGCGGCACCTCCTCAGATATGACCATAGTTCAAGGAGTAAAGTGTAGTATATGTTCTGATACTACCTTTCATCTTTTCTGTTCTCTGCTAATCTAAGAGGAATCCTTCCAGACTGTGGCAATTTAAATTTTTGTCCCAAACCAGAATGCCCCCTTTTTTGGGGGAGAGGGGGGTGGTGTCTGGATTTACCCTCATTAGTAATGATGTTTAATTCTGTCTTTGTGGGGGAGGCAATTCAGTAAGGACATATCTGTGATATTTTTTTTTATGATTACTTAGAGTTCAGGAGTCAGCTGGAAATAAAATCATACTTTTGAGTCGGTTATATATATATATATATATATATATATATATACTAGCAGAAGTACCTGGCGTTGCCCAGCATTAAATGTAACATTGAATTCTTAAAAAAAAAAAATGCAGTAAAAAAACGGAAAGAAAGTAAGACCTGTGCATGAGAGTATTATGAATTTTTTCTGAACAGTTCATTTTTTTGTACCTATTTACTATACCTCCCTACGGGACAGAGTTAGACACCAGGGTCATTTTTTTGTAAGTAAAAAAAAACAACAAAAAACAATACTACAGCTGAGATCGAAACCAAAACCTAAAGACAGTGAGTCAAGTATGATAAGTATGATATATAAATAAATGACCTTATTGGTATATGTTTGAAAAGTCTCTACCAAACTCCTCTTTGAATATTTGATTTATAGAGTTCAGATTTGATATAAAGCATATTTAGACGTGTAGCACACTTTCAATTTGGTTTTTAGCCGACAAAAATTGTTGCTAAATGGTCAAAATTGAAAACAAAACAGTTGACTTTGGCAGGGTAAGTCGAATAAGACATTATGCCTGCTGTTACTTTTGCACCTTCTCTGTTTAAAGTCGCTTAGTTTTTAACCTTTTGTATCCATCTGTGAGTAGCTCAGATAGTAACAATGCTGGAGAGATAAATAATGACTAAAGCTGGAGTGCTAAACGTTCTGGTTTCAATTCTAGAGGATGGTGGCTAAGTCATATTTTTTCATAAGTTTTGAAATCATTACTATATATTGGATAATAATTAATAGAGAATTGGCTCTATAGTAATAAATAAAAAATCTGCATGAATTAAAACATAATATTTATGCATATACCGGGCAATGCAGAGCAGTCTGTTAATCTATATATCTATAAAAGTGACATTGTCTGTGTGTGTGTTTGGGGGGGGGGTAGATTTCCCTACCAAACTACTATGCCAATTTTCAGTCTACAGACTCAAGATTTGACACAAGAGGTATTGAGATTTGGGAAAATCTTTTTAATCTGTTTTCAGCTAGAAATTTGGCTGTCATAGTTCAATGATTTGATCTTTTAAAACTCTACCAAACTCCTCCAGTTTTGTGTCTAAACACTTGAAATTTTAGATGTAGATTACTTGGACATGGATCAAACTTTTTAATTTGATTTGAGCCCAAAATAAATGTTATGGGGTCAAAATTAAAAAAAAATGTGACCTATGCTGTCTCTACCAAATGACTCAGCCAATTTTTAGTCTAAGCATTTGAAATTTTACATAAAGTGTATTCAGACATAGGACAAGCTTTTTAATCGTTTTTTTTTGGGGGGGGGTAAAAATTTGGCTGCCAAGGGGTCAAAGTTCAAAAGATTTTACCTTTGTGGTTTCTAGCAAAGTATTCAGCTAATTTTGGGTCTAAAAATGTGAAAATTTACATAAACGGTATTCAGACATGCGGCAAGCTTTTTATTTGTTTTTTGGCGAAAATTTGGCTGCCAAGAGATCAAAGTTGCAAACTCTACCAAATTCCTCAGCCAATTTTGGGTCTAAACACTTGAAATTTTAGATGTAGGTTACCTGGACATGAGTCAAACTTTTTAATATATATATATATATATATATATATATATATATATATATATATGCACATAAAGTTATGAACAGTACATAGGGCCTGATCAAAGCAAGGCTGAACTGCTAGTAAAAATATAAGAACCCATCCATATGGTCTTATTTTTAAGGTAAAGAAAATAATGTAGTAGGAATAGTTTATACAAAAACAAATTAGCCGGAACGAAATTGCTCCTGTCAAAGTTCAAAAGTATCCATTTCATTAGCCTATCACTGCCCCCTACTCTGAGATGGTCATGCTAAGTTTTACAGATCTTTTTTCCAAAATAAATGGCATTTGAGTTCAAGACAACTATTTATTTATTAATTTGATTGTTTATTTTTATACTCTTGCTTTTTAAGTCAAAACGACTAACAAGATTTAAAGGGACTGTCTCTTGTCCATCCTCAATTACCTACTTTATCTGTATCATTTTCCCATCCTGTCAGTGTCATCCTAAACCATGTGATATTCTCTCCCTCCTCCTTTTCCTAGGTCATTATTGTTACCAGGATGTTGAAGACAATCAGAATAAGTCATTTACATCCTGTTTTCTTCAAGTTTTTATGCCTTTAGGACTGAATTTACTTGATATTAGGACAATTTTTACACGAAAAAAGGATTCATAATGAATTTAAAAGAAAAATACTATATTAATAAAATTGTGTAAAAAAAAAAAAAAAAAAAAAAAAAAAAAAAAACTTTCTCCCCTCTACGTTCTGTATTTTTATTTTAAACTAGCGGCTGCGCTGCGTCAGCACACAACACAGTCAAACACAAAATCGAGTACACTCAACATCGTCTTACCATCAATACTTACCCTGTGGGAAGTTCCCATATGCACAAAACCACTCCCTGAAAAAACAAAAATACCTTAACTAAGGGTAAGGATAATGAGTAAACGTTGGATAAAATGATGGTTAAAATTATTACGAACTTGCCAGGATTCGAACCTGGAATTTTCTGATCTGTAGTCAGATGCATTATCCATTGCGCCACAAGTTCTGTCCGTATGTCGAAAGATGTTACCGTGACTGTATACAGACAGTGCAAAATTCTGTTGATATGGGCATGTAAATTTTTCAACAAAAACGAAATGGCCCAAAAAACCCTATTTCGGGCTTTTTGTGTGACTCAGCATTGTTTGTTACGAACCATATATAGATAAGTACAATCTAGGGACTCGCACCTTTCAGGAAAAAAAAAAGAATTTTTCAATTCGGTGCATCCGTTTGAAAGTTTTTTTATTGGTATATACATATATATTTAAATAAACATTTAGAATTTTATTAATAGTATAAGATTTATTTCTTGAAAGCAAAAATGCAAAGTACTAAAACGAACTTTTTAAAGAATTCTATTAAAAAAATAATTTAATTACGAATTTAAATTCTCCAAAATTTCTTGTTTTTCATAAACAAGTCAGCCATTTTAATTTTTAAAGTTTTTTTTAGAATTTTTTAAGAATGAATTACTTTGTGACACTGGGAAACTTTTAAAGGAATCTGGAAGCATTTAACAGCATAGTTTAAATAAAAACAATGAATGTAAAAACATTCCCAGGTAATATCGGATATTGACAACTAATTGATGTCATCAATATGGCCGTGAAAGGTAAAAACTATCAAAATTCAAATTTATATATATTAAAAACCAAAGTACAATTTTATTTTAGGGCAAGAAATACAATCTAATATCAGTTGTTATCCCAAATTTGAATGGACTCAAAGTGAAATTTTCCAATATTAGATTTGAACTTAGAATCTGTCCTTTACCTGGTAAACATATTTTTGTTTCTATGGAAATCGCTCCAGAAAAAGACTGAAGCCATTTGATGTAAGGAACTAAAAACAAAAAAATACTTTGAGGTAATAAAAAAAAAAACGGCTTACAATGAATGTTAGATGGATAAATTCTGACTCGGAAAACAGTAATTTTTCCACCTTTGTCCAAAGCATAACTCATATCAAGCTAAAAGTAAAAAAATTACAGGACACCTGTAATGCAGTTGTTATATATCAACACTCAGAACTCGTACATTGTATGAAGACTCAAAGAAACAAAGGAAGGATTTCGACTCACTTTTTTTTTTTTTTTTTTTTTTTTTTTTTTTTTGTGAAACAACAAACATTTATTTACAGGTACTAACAAAATAACACCTTGTCTCTTGTTCAAAAGTTCTCTTGTACTCTAATGTGCTTAATAAGACTCTGCTGTGTTAAACACATAATACTCTGTCTTTGTCCAGCCATGTTTTGGACACATATTTTCCTGTCGCTCTTGGGCCACATGTGTAACACATCTATTTTTGTCCTCCGGGTCACGTTTTTCTTTCCTGTTTTCTTGCTGTGACGTCACCTCGCACACGACTCAGTCATTGCTGTTGCCGCCATACTTGCGTCTGCGCTCTGTTATAACACCCAGAAAGCTGATGCATTCTTTTTCAGCATTGTCTTAGAGAAAATATGGGCACATTTTCTTTTTGATATTCCTTCTTTTAACAATAATCTTGAACAAATTAGGAGAAAGGTCGATATCAAACAATTATATTAAAAAAAATAATAACCAATAAAAGTATACAAGAAAAAAAACAAAACTATTTAATAATGCAAAAGTTTACAATACATAATTAAATCATTATGCAGGGCTCTGCGAACAAATTTATATTTAGTTGATCTTTGACAACTAAATATTTTTGTTTATTAGCCATGTGATTTTTGGAATATGACATCTTCGTTCCGTGACGAGTACATACATTATAAAGATTTTTTTGTATTTTTTCTAAGTGTAATTCTAAATATGCAGCAAATTTTATGTTAAGACTTGAAAGTATAAACGTTCAAATTTCTTCAGATGTTTTTTTTAACAGCCTTCATTTTTTTTTTTTTTTTCTTAAAGAGTGCATCGTTCTATAACACCTTTTGTTGTTTAAATAATTTGACTTTGCTCGTTTAAAAAAAAATAAAATGGTGAAAAGACATTTTTCACTCAGTAATGACCTTTGGAAGATTCTCGTTCAAAAAAAAACAAAAAAAAAAAACAGAATTGCTAAAAGATAAGCGTTTTATTATTTCTTAGTCGTCACTTGGAAAAATCACTTGCAAATGCAACTGTTTCACTCCGCAACATATAGCCCTGATACTTAGAAAGTTTACGAGCCAATTTTCAACTTTGCATCAACAGGTTACATAAGTAGTCAGAAGATGTCAAAGCAATTATCCAATCAGCTGTCAGAATACAAGTTTCAATGAAAGCATGAAATTCATTAAATCAATAAAATTTTTTAAATCTAAATTGATTTTCAACATGTTATGTCGGTGCTAATGCAGAGAGTGATCCGCGCTATTTTTTAAATCGTATTTCCACATTTATTTAAAGTTTGATGATATGTTTTTTTTTTTATTCAATTGTAAGGTTAAAGTACAGAATAGGTACAAAACACCCTCCCCTCCCCATGTTAAGAATGGCTTTTTAAATAATAACGTTATTATTTCAGCACGGATCACTCTGCATGAGTACCGTTATGTCAACATGAAACTCTTCTTCGTCATACTGAGAAAGACTTTCAAATGAATTTCAAAATAGAAGACTATTCTTAAAATGGAGGGTTGGATTGAATTGATTGCCTGGCAGTCTTCACTTCGGCATTTGCTAGCTGCTTAAGAAACCTGCCAGAAGATGTTGACATGAAGTTGCTTGAAATTGGGTTGTAAACTGAGAAGTACCAAATCATCCTATAGTATATTGCTGCAAATTGTTATTGCTAATTACCGCATTTGGACATTCAATCTTCCTACAAATTTCTTGCATATTTCTTGGACAATATTTTTTCATGCTTCACGAAAAAAAAATCCTTTAATTCACACAGGTTTTGCATGTTCTTTTTTTTTTTTTTTTTTTTTTTTTTTTACTTGGAAGGTCACCACTTATCAAGGTCTGGAGGCCATTTAAAGATAAATTAAAATATGTTTAAGTGTATTATACAACTGGACAATGCTGGCCGCCCAGCTAGTATTAATATATGATTTAATTGTATTGTAAACTATATGATTTAATTATATTGTAAACTTTTCCGCTAGTATATAATGGCTTTTCCTTCAGTGATTTGTTTACGGATTACTTTTAAAAGCGTTTGACTAAAGGCTTCAACATATATTTATTAGCAGTAAAAGTTTAATTAATCTGCATTATAAATACACATAATTTTTTTTTTTTTAAATGTGTTATAAAACACTTTCATAGCACTTATATATATGTGTGTGTGTTACATTGCATACTAATCCACGGACACGTGTTTGGTCATAAGTTTGTGGTTTAACTTAGCAAAAGTTGAAGCCGTAACTACAATCACTGCAGCCTGGCACTCTTGCTGTTCAGCCAAGAAACAGAAGTAGACAAATTTATTACTCCGCATAAATATATACACATAATTTTTTTTTTTTTTCATCGTAATAGCGATAGACAAATGAACGAATTCAGATATCTATGTAAAGCATTTCCTAAATGCCATAAGGAAGTTATTTCTCCTTAGACTATGTGTCGACCTCTATAATGAGAGCATCTATATTTTTAAAGACTAGAAAAATATTAACCAAGGAATACGCCCAAAAAGTTCTTAGGGAGCAACTATTAACACCTGTATGCTGAAATTTGTAAACGATTGCACAACGAAATATTAATTTATGATTTAATAAATGTTTTGTGAACTTTTGAGTTATTAAATGTTTTTGTGGGATATATTTTATTGATTATTTAAAAAGTAATTGTCGAGTTGTTTTATTAAATGCTTACACATTTTTATAATACTCTAAGGGAATTTTATCTTCAACCCCTTTTTTACAATGATGGGATCGTCCAATCGTCACAGATGGTCATTGGCAATTAATCTGATGTTTTTAAGGTAAAAATTCCTACTTTACAAAAAAAAAAAATAAATAAATAAATAAAAATAATCAAATTGCTACAATTTTAAATAAATAAAGAAGAAACATATTCGGGCATTTATTTAAGAGATGTTTAGCTGTTAATGCCAATTATTTAATGAAAGAAATTTTATTTTATTAATGACATTTACTATGAGATCTTTATTAATTCAAAGGAATATTATTACTAGTGATGGGACGATTTCAATATTTTTCTCAATTCTGATACAAATACTGATTCCGATTCTTTTAAAATATCTATCTATCTATCTATCTATCTATCTATCTATCTATATATATATATATATATATATATATATATATATATTACAAATTACCATGAAAAACTATATAATATATGCATAACTTTTTGCAAACATAAAAGTATACCTGTGAGGGTTGATCTTTAGAGTTTAATTTTACTAGTAGTTTAATATCAACAGATATTCATTATTTTGTCATCAGTATCAGCAATGGAAAATTAAATTTTTAACAAAACAACAAAAGAAAAAGCAATTAAAAGAATCGTTTTTGGCATTGTAAAATACACAATTTTTCCGATTCTGATACCAACCTCCACCCTACCCAGAAAATCTAATTTTCTAATTTCGATTAATCATTCCAACGCTAATTATTATTAACAGTAAATTGTACAGATCGATGTAGAAATCGCTATTGAGTCTCCACATGGCCCCACTAATACAGGATGACTCACAAGGAAACGGATGTTTTTAAGCAAAACAAAACTCTGCTAATATTTCAACAAAAATTTTATTTTAGGTTTAAAGACTACCTTCCTTACTCCTTATCCCTCAAGGAGAGAAAGGAGCATTCTAAAACCATCCGTTTCCCGTGACTCGCCCTATATGTATTATTGACAGTAAATTTCGTTAATCTGTGTTAGAAATGAATAAAGAACCCCCCCCCCCCTTTTTTTTTTTGGTAATGTGTGGTAATCTTTTGCTTGGTACTGTAGGTACAAAAATAGTGAAACGGTAAACTTTGTATACAAATGCTAATTTTAGAACTGGGCACTTGACACAATCATTTAATTACGACTGGTAATAGAAAAATGTACTGGCTAAAAATAACTATACAAGTTATATTATCATAATTATATCAAAGACATGTGATTCTTTGAAAGAGATGTTAAATAAAAACAAAACATTGTCAGTCAGAAGACAATCGCATGAAAATGGAATCTCAGTTATTTTATCCCTAAACCATTCTGTTCAGCTGATATGCTGTAGTGGAAAGAGAAAAAGTCAAAAGTAAGGAGAAATCTGTCCATACATAAATACAGTAGAACCCCGGGATACAGTGGCCCTAGGGAATAGTTTTTTTCAGGTTACAATGTGGAATACGTTTTTCCGGCACCTGGTTATGGTATTACGGCACAATCACGTTGACATACCGATTCTCGCCAGATAACTGAAGTTAAGCAATATTGAGCCTGGCCAGTACCAGATGGGCGACCATTTGGGAAGGCAAGGTGCTGTATATACACAGAGATAGGTTAGTTTGGTAGTCAATTTCTAAAAGCTATCCAACACATTGTCAGCATGTAAAACGTAAAACAGTTGACAATTTATAAAGATCAAGGTCTTCTTTATGCATTAAAAGTAGTTTTATGTTATTTTAGTTATATATTACTAAATGAGGAATCATTTCCATTAAAAATCCAGTTAGTATTATGCATCTAAAATTGAGAAAATCATGCTTTGAAAAATGTCAACATTATATAAGCTAAAACAAAATAGCCACTGAATTTGACCTTTTTTTTTTTTTTTTTTTTTTTTTACACACAGGCATCACATTATCAAGGCCAAGAGGCCACTCAAGGATAAAGGTTAAAGAGTGTACAGTAGAAATTGGACAATATAGTAATCATTAGTAATGAAAATTAGGTAAATTTGATAACTTATATGAAACGGCTCATCAAGAACTTATTTACGTTAGACTTGAACACAACCATATTGTAGTCAGCCGGAAAGCAGGAAAACGGAAGACAATTCCACAGGCGTGCAGTTCTAAGAAAGAAGCTTTGTTCATGGAATCTACGTTTAGGTTTAGGCACAGATAAAGAGTGGGGGAAATTATTGATTGTGTTTTCAGCTAGACGAGTGTTTCTTGTGAAAGTCTGGCGAGGGGGGACCATAGACTGAAGCTCAGTCGAACACTTTCCATGAAAATAACGATACATCAGAGACAAACTTGCAACATCTCTTCTGTGAGATAGAGGTTGCAGGGAAGAGAAAAGGACATCTCCTACGAGGCTACAAAGTCTATTTTGAACTCTATCAAGGCAAGACAAGTCCTTTCTAGCAGCTCCTGCCCAGATGTGGCAACAGTATTCCATCCTTGGACGTATCTTGCTCTTATATAGATAGAGAATTGCATCAGCAGTGAGATATCTACCGGATCGATAGAAAGATCCCACCATTTTTCCAGCGGCCTTGGCAACAGATTTGATGTACGTGTTCCATTTAAGATCAGGAGTAATGGTCAAGCCCAGAAACTTGTCAAAACTTGAGGCCTCCTGAAGACGAGAGCCATTCATTTGAATTGATGCCAGATGTAGATCAGAATGTTGATGATGTAAAGAGAGAAGCTTGGTTTTAGATGCATTAAAAGTAACCAGCCACTCTTTTCCCCATTGTACTACGTGCTCAAGATCAGAGGAGAGAGAATCGGAGAGAACTTGGTCGTTTACTGTCTTAGATGTGCTACCATAAATGGTAGTGTCGTCAGCATAAATGTCTACAAATGATGTAAGGATGTGATTTGGAAGATCATTAATGTAGATCAGGAAAAGAGTTGGGCCCAGGATGGACCTCTGAGGGACACCAGCATTAATACTGTGAGCTTCTGATTTTTGCCTCTCAACTACTACTCTTATGACCCTATCAGAAAGAAATGATTTAATAATTGAGAAGACATTTCCAGCTATACCATAGCTAGAGAGACCTGTATTAAATAACGAAACGAAATGAAAACTACTTTAAAAAAAAAATTTTTTTTATCATACTGACTGGATTTTTAATGGAAATTCTTCATGTAGTAATATATAACGAACAGATTTAATGCCTAAAAAGATTTATTTTCATGTTCTTCCATGACAGTGGTCTTTTATAAATTGCCAAAATGTTCCTATAAAGACGTAAATATTTGGAGCAATTCTTTTGCGTCTTTTTCTTTTATTTAAAAAATTTTTTTTTTTTTTTAGCTCTCAATTGAACAACATATCTTCTAATCTATATTCCTATAAAACTGAGTTTTTTCTTGCTCTGACATTGATATTAAAAGCCTACTTTTTCTATTAGTATTTAATTGCTTCTCCACAAAAGCAATATGTGACACAAAGTCGTTTTTAATGTGTGTGTGGGGAGGGGGGACCAACTCCCCAAAAAGGGGCACTCTGACAACAGGCAAAAATAAAAATTGCCTTAGTATAGGAGGGATACTCCTACATTGACAAAGAGCAAGTTAACTTAAGTGTAGCATCAGAACAGATACTACACAAGATCCTAGCCTGAAGGCCAGATTCTACTTTTTCTATTTAAAAATTATTAAAACGAACTTAATATACTCATTGATATGCGAGCAAGTGCATGAAGCTTAACTAATTTGCATTTTCCTTTAAAGAAATGGACGTTAATTATTTACTTATTCATTTTTTATGGCTTCTTATTAAATCATTGGTTTCATTTTATTATTACACTGAATTCTATTTATGTATAGTTTCTATATTCTGCATAATTGTGTAGAATTTTTGATGAAAACGTTCTACCATATAGAAATCTCTCTGTGTCTCTCTGTCTCTCTATCTCTCTCATATATATATATATATAATTACTATAGTCATTATTAAATACCTACAGACACTAGTGTTTTATCCTTTTGGGAATCATAAGTGCAGGATGTCATGATTAACAACAGTCCAGAGATTCGAACTCCGCAACAAAAGTCATATCTGGCTTCATTAGCAAGGACCCAATCCATTCGACTACTGTCAACCAGGAGAAATACAGCTGAGATTTAAACATTTATTCTTTTTAAATGCTTTTAATGTCAGTTAGAGTGATCTAATCATATGATGACCTGCGCATATGAGCTAAGTTGACCGACTTATTTCAACTGAAAGTGCTCAATGATAAGAAACAAGTTTCTTAAAGGGGCTGACATAATATATATACTAGCAAAAGTACCCATCGTTGACTGGGTTCAGAAACTGTCTACAGAAAATGGACTCTGATTTATTAAAGTATGATAAGTTATGAAAAGGAAGGGTTGTAAAGACATAGCTTCGAATTTGGGGGTATCAAAACCGAAACAAAATATGATAAAAGTAAAAATAAAATAGATAGACTCAATAATTTATTATACCATACCTGTTCACACTGAAACACTTATCACAATATTCTGTGGATCTATATTAAAAAACCTTGTTAAACTTTGTGACATATTTCCATTCTATGGAAGTCAGGCATGAACGAACACCCCCCACAATTTTATTATACCATATTTCTTCAAACTGAAACATAATTATCAAAGTATACTTATGCAGATAGATATGAAAAGTCTTTATTAAAGTTTGTGCCTATTTCCATTCTATGGAGACCATGTGCGAACGCAGACCCACAATTGTATTATACCATCCCTATTTAAGTTAAAACATACTTTTCAAAGTATTATTATGTACATCTATATCAAAAACACTTGTAAACGTTTTTTTTAATTTTTAAATTTTTTATTTCCATACTTTGTGGACCAGGCAGGTACGCAGACCCCACAATTTTAATGAATCATCATTATACCAGATCAAACATACCCATTCCTGTGTCTCGATACATCTTCTATCTTTATATGTGATCAGTTTTCTATAATAGTCAACCATATAGGAGCCTATTCATGACCAGACACACATACAGACGTTCAGCTTTATATATATATATATAAAGGTGATCTTGCTGGTGTGTTGAAATTTGGTGAGTTGAAATTTGATATATAGGGTATTTGAACCTAAAGCACATTTTAGATTTGGTTTTTAGCCAGCACAAATTACTGCTAAGGAGTCAAAATTCAAAACAAAGTAATTGACCATGGCAGAGTAAGTTGAATAAGACATTACTCCAGCGGTTACTTTTGCACATGCACAAAATTAAACATTCATAGCTCGAAGTTTCTTAATTTTTATCCATCTGTCGGTAGCTCAGATGGTAACGACAAAAGTTAGAGCGCTAAACGTTCTGGTTTCGATTCTAGTAGATGGTACCAAGATATTTTTTTTATAACTTTTGAAATCATTACCGTGTATTGGATAATAATCAATAGAGAATTGGATCTATAATGGTAAATGAGAAATCTGCATTGATTAAAATATAATAGTTATGCTGATTTTTATGACCAGGCAACGCCTGGCAGCCTGCTAGTTTTTTGGAATTAAATAGTTTGTACTAAATTTGTTGAGTTCATTCATAAAATACGGTTGCAGCAGATCAGTTAAGTATTAATAGATGAGAAAAGGGTCAGAAGGCCATGAAAGAAGATATCTGCCTTATTTAGAAAGGAGGATAGTTTCATGTTACTTTTTCTCTAAATAAGCAGTTCTCATTGACCTTGACTGATAGGTCAGACAGCTGAGAATGGTTGATAGCAAAGCCTCACCTATACCAACAACTCTTAAATCACTGAACTTTGACCTCTCTCTCTCTCTCTCTCTCTCTCCCCATCTCTCTCTCTCTCTCTCTCTCTTTTTTAGAGCAGTAAACTTATAGTTAAAGCCTTGATTTAGAATGCTGCTTTATGCCAAATTGCTGGTTGAATATGGTTAAATGTGTGCTAATTTTTATATTAAATACTAATCTCTATTAATTTCTATTAAAACCCAACTGTGTATTGAAGGATACCATAATACTTGGTTCACTGCACCTTATCTTAACAAACGTTAATACAAAATTTCAGCCAGATCAGCCTTGTAGTTACCTGTAAAACTTCTAGAATATATCTGGTATTGTAGTGACTAATCACTATTAATCCTTATATATCCATAACTGTGCAGTGAACAGATACAATAATACTTAGTTTGCTGCTCGTTATCATAACAAAAGTCCACACAAAATTCCAGCCAGATCAATCAAGTAGCTTCCAAGAAAAAATGGGACGGCAGACAGACTAAAAGAAATATTATATAGATGTTTCCAGGGTGTGTGATTGACATCATGGATATCTACACAGACTATGAAAATGGCTATGCCAGTTGAAACAAGTGGAGCATGCACAATGAACAAGGCATAAAAAAAAGTTCAGCATTTGCCCCCTCCCCCCACATTTAACCCCAAGAGAACGTCAAATCCTGGTGAAAATGAACAAACGGTGCAGTTCTAGGCCTTAACATATGTAAATTTGAGTTCTGCACCATGCAAAAAAAAGAAATGTCTAAGTCCATCATTTGTCCCCCCCCCACCCACCCATTTAGCCCCAAAAAAGTTCCCAAGGCCTTAACATATTTAAATTTGAGTTCATCACCATGCAAAATTGCTAGACATACACAGAAAATTTTGGACAAATATGGTAAAATAGTCCCAAAAATGTCAATTTTAGCCATTTTAACTGAAAGGCACTCCTAGGAGGAGGGGGGGGGAGTTTTCTCGGAAAATCCGTTCAGTTACTTTTTTAGTCATATCATGTTTAATGTTTGTGCAAAATTTCAAAAATTTCCAAGTCGTAGTGTTATCAATTTTTTTTTTTTTTTTTTTTTTTTTTTTTTTTTTAACTTTGACCCCAATTTTGACCCCTTAACATTTATTTTGGGCTCAAATCAAATTAAAAGGTTTGATCCATGTAACCTACATCTAAAATTTCCAGTGTTTAGACTGAAAATTGTCGGAGGAGTTTGGTAGAGTTTTCAAAGGTCAAATCGTTGAACTTTGGCCCTTTTGACAACCAAATTTCTGAAACCTGATTAAAAAGATTTTCTGAAATCTCAATACCCCTTATGTCAAATTTCGAGTCTGTAGACTGAAAATTGACAGAGTAGTTTGGTAGGGAAATGTGTACACACACACACACACACACACACAAAAATTTCACTTTTATAGATATATAGATTTTACCAAGACCACTTGATAATAAGGATTAATTTGAGGTGGGGGGAGGCATATTTTTAGGAGAGACAGTTTTAAATTTGTTTTTAAAGAAAACGCTTTAAGGTAATACTTCAAAGTGAGAGCGAAAGAAATGTTAAACAAATAATGAATTCAGAAGCATCAGTTCATGAATAAAGAAATAAATAGGAAACAAAGATTGTTCATATTTTGAGAATCCTTGCAGAAGAAGGGGGAATGATGGAGAATACTCTGAGAAAATTGGAAACAATCGATGGAATAAGCAGAATTTGATATTTAGGAAGATAGCTCGGCGGGTACTTGTTAACATTGAACTTGAAAATGATCATGTCGTAGTCAGCTGAGAAGCAGTCCTGTAGTATTGTGTTTGACAGATTCGAAGTTCTTTGAAAGTAACCTTGTTCATGGAAGTTCTGTCTGGTTTTAGGTACAGAGAAAGGAAGAAAAGTAGTAATTTAAAAGCTGTTTTTTTTTTTTTTTTTTTTTTTTTTTCGTATTGCAATAAAATAAACAGTTGAAACTTTTTGATTAATTTGTTTTTACTGTTTCTTTTCAGGAAGGATATTTACAAACGATGTTGTTTTAAGAAACCCTGCTATTTATTAATTATCATGTGAGTACAAACTTTTTATTTTCTCTTTGTAGTTTTTGTCTTGTTTTTTTTTAAACTGTGAATTAGTTTTACTTCACTTGGAATGAACAAAAACGTCAACCACTTCTGAGACAACCTAGGTGTTCTGAACTGTTCAAGGTTTTCTTTGTGTAATCACTCTTTTGTTGATACTGTAAACACTTGTATGACATGGGCCATGTTCAAAATTTGGAAGCCGTTGATATTATAAGTGTTTTTTTTTTGTTTTTTTTTGTGAGTTCATCGGAGCACATTTCATTAAAGTATTTGTAAAAAGAGGCACAGGGATGCAACACTGCAGTGATGGAGCTGGGGCTTGGCTGATGATTGTGCGGTACTTATTGGATTTGAAACTCTTTGTTGGACCCTGTCTAAGAGTGAAAGACTAGTGACAGATGCTCCAGCCCAGATGTGGCAGCCATACTCCATGCATGGATGAATTGGGGCTTTGTAAAGATTAATAGATGCTCTGAGTTACTTTTCTCTCATAATACATTGAGCTCATGTTCTTTACAGCAACCTTGGCAGCATCCTCAGGTTATTTGTTCCAATTTATAGTTTCTGTGAATGTTAGGCTGAGGAGTTTGAAAGATGTGCTCTCAGATAGGATGTTATTTGCCAAGGCAATTATGGTTGAAAAGGGTTTTTATTGCAGTTGCCAAAGGAAAGTAGTTTAGTCTTAGTAGAATTAAATGTTGCTCTCTACTTATAACCCCATTCCACTACTGACTGAAGGGTCTCTGCCATTGCCTTGTATATGTGCACATTCGTTGTACCATCATGTCTATTATAGAGCATAGTGTAATCACCAAATATACCCATCTGAGACATAATTTTATCAGGGAGGCCATTTATGAATATCAGGAATAATAAATGATCAAAGGATAGACCTTTGAAGCACAACTGCATTAATATCATGTTTGAATGTACAGCCATCGAGGACAACTTGGATTTTTCTCTTGCACAGGAAGCATCTTTATGTTGAGTTTTCATCCAGAAATACCATAGGATTTAATTTTTGTGAGAAGCTCTTCATGCCAGATCTTGTCAAACACTTTGGATATATCAAGGGTTACAGCTTTAGTCACCCCCTCCTGTCTTATCTAGTGCATGGTATGTGTTCAGAGATGATAGTTAAAATATCTGCAGTTGAACAGGCTTGCCTAAATATATACTGTTGGTCAGAAAGAAGCTTAGCATTTACAAAATGGCAGACTTATGCTTGATTGATCAAAGACTCCAAGAATTTAACAAAGATAGGGCAGGAGACTGATGAGGCAATAATTGAATGTGTCAGTTCTTTCACCAGAATTCTTGAATACTAGTACAACCAAGGCAATTTTCCAGTTATCAGGGAAGCAAAACTCTGCTAGACATTTTAGTTTGGAGAGGACAGAGGCTAGCTCAGCAGAACATTTTATAATTAGTATGGCATGAATGAGATCAAGCCTACACGCCTTGGAGGTGTATAGGTTTTTTTATGATATCACTGCTATGAGAAGGGGTGATTTCCAGATCTATTAGAATGGCGTCTCTCTGCAAAGAGAAATTTGTACGGTAGTAGTTTGAGGTGGAGTTGGAGGCAAACAGACGGGCAAGTGGGTCAGCTTTCTCAGTTGCTGTGCAAGTGACTTCATGCTTATTAGTTAGTGGAGGAATTGTTGATTGTCCATTATTCATCACATAATTTTTTTAAAATTCACAAGTTTCTATTTTCTGCAACTTGATATGTTTCCTGGTCACTTTGGTATACCTTCTCTTAGCTCCAGCCATTTCACTCTTACAGTTATTTCTAGCTTTTATAAACTTTTGCTTATTTGTGGCATACAAATCATCGGAATGCAAGGCTGCCTTCATGTAATGGTTGGTGCACAAGTTGAAGTGAACCATTGGGGAGAATGGGGCTTGTTATAATACTGCCATGTGGAAACATTAGCTTCAATATCTTCTTTGCACCACTCAGTTGTCTTATTGGCACACTATTTACCAAATATAGAAAAGATATTAGTCCATGAGTCATCTTTGTTGTTCTTTGATGGCTTCCAAGTGAGGAGGCAAAAAACGTAGGATGTCAGTAGGAATGCTGGTCGGGTGTTGATATGAACTCTGCGACAATCAGGGTGTGGCAGGGGAGGTGGTAGTGACAGAAACGTGGCTTTGGTGTTGTGTCTGGAATATGGGTGCTATGACAGCGAAGGAGAAGTGGTCTTAAAGGCTGCTGTCTGGTAGCACAAGGGGGTTGGCGGTAACGACGGAAGAGGAGTAATCTTAATAGCTACTGTTGCTAATGAAGGGTTGGTGACGGTGGCTGCTGCTACTAGTGGGACAGTCTCACAGTCTGATGAGCTGTGGTGATCTGGTGATGGCGGTGGCGAAACAAGGGTAGTCTTCAAGTATCATGATTGAGGTGGGTCGGCTGTGGCGATGGAGGGAGCATAGTAATGTTAATAGCTGTTGTTGCTGATGAAGGGTTAGTGGTTGCTGGCTGCTGACAGAATGTCCAGTTTAACACGCTTAGCCGATCTGCCTGCTTGTCAAAAAACTTGTATTTATATTTGTGTTGCGGACCTAGTTGTAGACAAAGGTGTCTTTCATCACTGGTTGTCGTTTTCATTTTTTATGTTTTAATGTGCTGTAGGAAGTTGTCTGTTTGAGCTTTGTATTCGTGTGTTGCATCAATTTGAAGCTAAGAAAGTTGTGAATGGGTTCTAGTAGGCATTGTAATGTTACAGTGCTTTATTTGTGTTAATAAGCTGCTAGAGTTGCATCTGTCGTGATGTTTGGGTTTTGTATTTTGATTTTTCTTTCGATGTACAGCTTCCTCTGGCGGTTTTCTTTGTTGAGGTGAGTTGCGAGTTATTCCGTTTATGTGGGTGTATAAAGAAATGGGTTTTAATGTTGTCCCATGTGCTTCGTGTGATCATTTATGTTGTATCAACGAACAGGGTTTGTCTTAGTGTCGCCATTATTATCATCGTCACTGCACCTGCTGATTTCTGGTTTATTCAAGTAAATATGGAGGGATATGCGATATAACACAGACAAACTGTCAATCCCGTACCCTCAATTTGTCGGATGAGAGTGGCTCAGACTAGTTGCATGGTCATAAGTGACAAGCATGCGTCAGAGTTGCTCAATTTAGGAGAGATGGGGAAGAAAAGCAATGGAAGGTAGAAAGGGTTGGAGGGACGGCATTTATTGTACTAGCGAGGAAATAAGGCCAAGCACTGAGTGTCGGTCCCTGGATTGTAACTCTTTGGCTGCCTAATAGACAAAGGAGGAGTGTGATAGCCAGGCGATAGGCATAGCCTTCTTAAGCAGTTTAGGTTTGAAAACTGAATAATTTTTTTTCAAGTCACCAGCTTTAGGAAGATTGTCAACTAAGGAGTTCTCTCATAACCACTAGGACCTGGATATGACCTAAAACTATATCCGATGATGAGGTTCCAGCTTGCGGGCCTTGGGGAGTGTGGAACCATCCTTTAATTGCCATTGCCCCCAGGTCCACTCTGACCCGGAGTGGTAGTACCTGTTAGGGTCCCAACTATGGGTTAAATAGAATCTGACTTAAAAAAAAAATATACTCCATTAAAAATCGTTCCTCAAAATAACTAGATTCGGCATTAAATAACCTGAAAAAGGTTGATATGCCGTAAAACAAAAACAACCAACCAACCATATCCACTAATTTGGTCCAATGACTAGTGAGGTTAGTAACACAAGTTTTATATAAGAGTTTTCCTTCTTCTAGATGAATGACCTGATAAGGTCTGTGGGTGCATCAAACTGAGAAGGGTAGCCTCTTGCCTGGATTCTCAACCAGGTATTTCTACACCCCCTCGCCAGGAAAATATAAATTAAATGTATCTACTTAATATAGATATAATTTTAAGTATAGATATAAATTATAGATAACTAGTATCTACTTAATATAGATGTAATATAAAATAAAGATATAAACTATAGGTAATAAGTATCTATTTAATATAGATATAAAATATAATAGATATTAAGTATCTACTTAAATAAAGTGTTGCCTTCTAAAGTTAAAAATAGATAGAAGTCCCCCTTACATAAGTGCAAGATGTGTAATTATATAGCATGAGGAAAAAACTAATTAGTTTTTCTTGATTTAGGTCAGGAGAAATGAGTTAAATTTATCTATGATTAAAACATAATCGTAGATTTGTCTACAGTTAATACATATAGTATTAATCTATATATTAATACGATAGCGTGTGTTGTTTTCTGTGTCGCACTTACATCTGGGTCGTTTAATTGTTACGTACTTCCATTTCTTGTCATAAATATTTTTTTTCAAGAATTCTTCATTAGTTTTGGTTTTGGTTTCAGCTAATGGCACTGAAGTCATCTATTTTTTTATAAATAATTTTATCAAGAATTATTCATAAGTTTTGGTTTCAGTTTCGATTATGGCTGAAGGAACTCAAGTTATATATTTTTTTTTTTTCATAAGTTTTTATTTCGGTTTTAATTCAAGCTACTGCACCAAAGTCAAATGGATATATTTGTTTTATTTTTGAAATCACAACTTTATAATATATAAAAAATAACTCTATAATATTATACATGAAATCTGCAAGAATTAAAATATATTTAAGCATACTTGACAACCGGGCTTTGCCGGGCGTTTGTGCTAGCTTAGATAAATACTTTTGCAGTTTTAACAAAAAAGCTACAATAATATCAGAGCGTCTCCATTTAAACTGAACATCTACAGAATGCCAACATCCATATATTACATATGAATGAGTCTCCTGTGGAATTTCCACTGGTCCCGCTAGTATATATTAAAATACTAAGAAGGAATTAGGGTGACTGAGAGTGTATAAGTATTTTAAATAATGGCTACCATGCAAAACAGATTTAGTCTTGGAGTCAAAATAACTACTCTTTTAACTCTACATCTAGAAAATAATTTTTCCTGTCATTTTGGATCACACATTAAAACATAAGATACATGTGGCCGGTATAGGCCCTCTTGTATCTTAGAACAAGTTTGTCAAAGGAAAAATGATGATTAAATGTATAAAAAAATAATGAAAATAAAATGCTATTCGGAAATTAAGAAAACAAATTTAAAATTAAGTAAAAAACAACAAACTTAACGATTTTTAGTAAATAAGGAATTCAGAAAGATAAAGAAAGACTTAGCTCCAAATGTTCCATCCCTATTTTACGTTACTCCTTTTAGACAACATGGTGTGCGGACAAATGAATCTCTGCTGCTTTTATCCAGGGGTTCATACTCAAAGGTCTCAGCGAGAGAGAGGGGGAGGTAACAAAATTATTTTAATTTTTTTGTCAAAATACAAAAAATAACATTTTTAAAACCTAAGTTTAAAATAAATTTTATTTAATACACACACACACACAAAAAAAACCCACATTATTTAAGGTTTTTCAAATATATATTAATCACCCACAGACACTGTTTCACTGTATCACATCTCCTTAGTGTAGCTAGACCAGCACCCATCCGAATTCAGAGATAAAAAGCAATTTCAGTTTAAAATTTCGATGAGTCGTGAAAGACGTCATTCTCTTATCAACAAAAGATTAAAATTAACTTGTTCACAAAGAAACTGAAACTTAATGTTGTATTTTTTTAAATACAATTTAAAAATAAATTTGTTTCATTTTATGCTATTGCATATTTTTGCTTTCAATATATATTCAATTAGTCATAACAGAAAAAAAAGTAAGAAATAATTAAAAACAAACAAACAAACAAAAAAAAAACTCTGGCATTTGAAAAATGATCAAAGAGCAAATATATGATAAGTCCGTTTGTGGAACACAATACTGTGTGTTTGCTTCCCGACTGACTAATCCCTTCTTCAAATCTAATGTAATAAATTCCTATTGAGTTGTCCTAAAAAATGATGTATATCTTACCCAAGTTCCGCCATAACTGATCATATTGTCTCATCATCTATCCAACACTTAACCCTTATCCTAGAGTGACGTCCAGGACTTGATAAGTGGTGACATTTCGAGTAAAAAATAAATAAGTTACTAAAGGCAAGATAACTTACTCTTCTACCTACCTGGATAAGTTTTTATTTTTGTGTTTTAACTTATTTTAAAGCGTTATTTACTTTAAAACCAAAGTAGTGCAGAGTCCTAAGTTAGAACAAGAAAGAAAAAAAAAAAATGGCAAACATGAGACAATCGTCTAGGTAGAAAATATCGGTAGAAACTCATCCATGACATTTATGGGTAGGGTTTCTACCAGTATTTTGTTTAATTTTCGATTTTTGACCGATTATCGATACTCCTCAGATGACCGTCTCATATGTAGTCAATTTTTTTTTTGTTCTAACTTAAGACTCAACGCTCGCTACTTGTGTTTTGAAGTTAATAAACTCTTTATGATAAGTTAAAAAGCATACAAAAAAAAAAAAAAAATTATCCGAGTAGGTAACATTTATTTGTTACATATTTATTTTTTAAACACGTTTTCGTTTTGTTGTCTATACTGGAAAATGCGCCAAAACCTCTTTCAAAAAGATTAACCGAAGAACATAAAGCTATAAGTAGATCAACACTATGGAGTAGGCTGGTAGAAACGAAATGTGGGCGGAGGAATACAAAGAGGGGGGGGGGTGATAACGTTTGGCAAGTGGGGTGTCAACATCTTGTTAAGAGCAGATAAATCACTTAAGGGTTGGCGATAGGCACATCACTATTACCACTACTCACCTTAATCCACAGAGGATTTATATCACAACCACTTGTTCAGCTTAGTTACTTGTGACTCAGCTTTGTTTTAATTTTCTTATCACTTTGTTTTTGCTGGGGATGGGGCATTTTACCGGATGCCAAAAATTCTCCCATTAGTTTAGTTACTCCAACCGAGAGATCTTTTTAAGATTCTAACTGTCCCTCTAAGTGCTGTTGTTTGTATTTCTCTTGCGCTTGGTTCACTGGGTATATTCGCCAGATAGTTTTTGAAATTCTTTTTCATTAGCCCGGTTGCTCCTATAATGACTGGTATGATTAATACCTTCTTAAGATTCCAGTTTCTTTTCATGTCGTACATAAGTCGTTGGTATTTTGTTATTTTCTCCCTCTCTGCTCTGTTAAGGCCAGCAATCATTAGGGATGCTTACTTGAGCTAGGGTTGCCGCTTTCTCCCTTTTGTCCCATATCACTATGTCTAGGTATGTAGCTGTAGGAATTTCGTAGTCATAGTGGATAGTGTATGATGCTGGGAATGAGACCTGAAGTCGGAAGAGGAAGATTCTTGTCCTCATCTTCCAGTTTGTGCTTATCTTCACCATTTCCACCTAGTTTAACCTTTTCATGTATGGTTGTTTTTTTTTTTTCACAGATGCTATGTATCTGATCTAACTTGTTTTTGGACTGTGTGCCTTTAAGTTCATCTGACTTCCAAAACAACTAATAATGGTAGCAAAATACATTCTTTGATAATAAATGACTCTCACAAAAACTTGGTAAAATGAAAATTTATGACAATTTATGACAACTTTTCTATTTGTCGTTATGAAACAACAGCATGAATGAAAAGGTTAAAAAAAAAAAAGCAGCAGTTTAACCTCATAGACTTGAAATGTTAAAAGACAAAGGACATGATCAGATGAAACTGACTGACAGACAGAGCCACTTTATAGAGATGCAATGTCAGCATCTCAAAACTGAAAATCACTTAAGACGTGATCTGATAGACTGAATTCATTTTTTTCTTTTTCCTTGTAAAACAAAAATGTATTTTCTCTACTCTATCGGTATTTCCATATTAGGTGCTCGATGGAGCTTCAATATCTGTATCCCCTCATTTATTCCCAGTTATTATCTCCTTTTCAGCGCTCATATGAATTTGGAATATAAACTTTTTGTCATTTATTTGTATATGCTCTGTAGTTATATTTAATATACATCGAGCTCCAAAATACAAACACTCAAAAAGTTTGACTCTTAAATAATAATTCACAATTCTCCAAAATCTGGACCTCATTAATTGAGTAACGTGACACAAACGACATCAATTCGATCGTTTCCTTTTTCTCTCGCTGAATACTCGATGTGGTTCCAGCTAGTCGCATCAAACTTTAATCTCTCCTCAGAAAGTTAAAGCTTTTTTCTTTTTTTTTTCTTTTTTTTTTTTAAATTTTAATCTATATATCTAGAAAAGTGAAATCGTCTGTGTGTGTGCGTGTGTGTGTACATTTTCCAACAAAACTACTCCGTCAGGTTTCAGTGTACAGTCTAGAGATTTGATATAAAGGGTATTGAGATTTGGGAAAATCTTTTTAATCGGTTTTCGGCCAGAAATTTGGCTGTTAAAGAGTCAAAGTTCAACGATTTGATCTTTGAAAACTTTACCAAACTCCTCCACCAAGTCCAAACACTTGATATTTTAGATGTGGGTTACTTGGACATCGATCAAACATTTTAATTTTATTTGAGCCAAAAACAACATAAGTTAAGGGGTCAAAATTAAAAAAAGATCAGTTTTGGGGTGAAAATTTGACTGCCAAGAGGTCAAAGTACAAAGAATTGACTTTTTCAGACTCTACCAAACTCTTCCGCCAATTTGGGGTCTAAACATTTGAAACTTTAGATGTAGGTTACCTGGACATGAGTCAAACTTTTTAATATATATATAAAAGTTATGAACAGTACATAGGGCCTGAGCAAAGCCGGGCTGAACTGCTACTATATATATATAATGAGTGAAATTGTCTGTGTGTGTGTACATTTTCCTACCAAACTATTCTGTTGATTTTCACTCTACAGACTCGGGATTTGACATAAGGGGTATTGAGATTTGGGAAAATCTTTTTTAATCGGTTTACGGCCAAACATTTGGCTGTCAAAGTTCAATGATTTCACCTTTTAAAACTCTACCAAACTTCTCCACCAATTTTAGGTCTAAACACTATAAATTTTAGATGTAGGTTATTTGGACATGGATCAAACTTTTTAATTTGATTTGAGCCCAAAACAACAAATGTTAAGGGGTCAAAATTGGGGTCAATGTTAAAAAAGAAATTTGACCTATGCTGTCTCTACTAAATTACTCAGCCAAGTTTTGGTCTAAATATTTGAAATTTTACATAAAGAGTATTCAGACATACAGCAAGCTTTTTAATCAGTTTTTGAGCGAAAATTTGGCTTCCAAGAGGTCAAAGTTGAAAAGGTTCATCTTTGCAGACGCTACCAAATTCCTCCACCAATTTTGGGTCTAAAAACTTGAAATTTTAGATGTAGGTTACCTGGATATGAGTCAAACTTTTTAATAAATAAATATATATGCACATAAAATTAAACTACTAGTAATCAATAAAATCAAATATGTAAAAAAGAAAGCAATTTTGGATAGTTAGATTTTAATGAATTTAAATTTTCTTATATAATTCTCTTTCTCTCGCTGAACACTCAACATGGACCCAACTAGTCGCATCAAACTTTATTCTCTCTTCGGAAAGTTTCTACTTTTTTTTTATTTCAACAAGTGAAATCTTAAATAGCCACCACAATGCAAGAAGTGGAAAGTTGTCAGTGTTAAGAAGTAATTATTGATAAAAGAATATATATATATATATATATATATATATATATATATATATATATATATATATATATATATATATAATGTGTGTGTGTGTGTTTTTATCTTTCTTTCTCGACACTGGCAATTTCTCTTTTTTGCATTGTGATAAAACTTAATACTTTTCTGAAAATAAAATTGTTTCAAAATATTTGAACAAAGTAAGATGGATGTGTGATTTTAATTAGGCAAAATGGTATTTTGAACTAATAAGGAGATGCTGGTTTGCTTAAAGCATTGTGTGTGATATGTATATAGATAAGTAATAGAAGGCTATCGCAGTAAAAAAAAAAAAAAGGAAATTTGCTGGTATTGACAAAGATGAAAACAATTGATGGTGTGTGTATAGTGGCGCCAAAAAGAAAGTCCGCATTTATCATTTTTTCAAAAGCTGCAAATTTAAGCTAAATTGAATGTAACTGTTTAAACAACATATACCTCATTTGATCCGCCTTTTATTTCTCTATAATTGTGCCTGTTCATATTTGACTTTTAATTGAAGTATCCTAGTGTTCACATCAATTTCAAAAATTAACTTCAAATGGAAAAAAAGAAACTCTGCACAATGGAAATGATTATTTAAATGTAAATTTAGAACATTAATGCAACACAAATACAACAGGAACACAATGAACTAGTTAATATTTAGTAGCATAGCCCTTCTGCAATTTGACAGCCTGCATACTTTTTGGGCATTCCTTGAATTAGTCTGCAGCAATACTCCTTTGAAAGGGCATTTCACTTTTTAATTTTTGTTCTTTCAGATTTGAAATTTTATCATTGCGTTGCTATTGCTTGATGTAATGCCAGATATTTTTGACAGGATTGAGGTCTTGAGATTGCCCAGGCCAATTCAAACACAGAATATCATGCTCTTCAAAAGACCTCTTGACATTGCCAGCTGTGTGATTGGAAGCATTATCCTGCATGAAGATGGGATTATCATCCAAATTCCAGCCAAAGTAGGGTAGAAAATGCTCAGTTAACAAATTAATGTACTTGGTCGAATTAATTCGACCCTGCAAGTGAACTATAGGCCTTGGACTATTGGCACTAATAGCATCTCACACCAAAACTGGACCTCCACTACCTTGCATTGTTGAAACTGTGCACCTAGGATTAAATTCCTTCGACGGATGTACTACTTACCATCACTGCCTAACTTATTGAACTTGCTTTTGTCGCTAAAAGTCATTTTCGACCAATATGAAATCATGATCTTCATTGCATCTGATGAAGTCCAGATGATGCTTTCTGTTCTTTACAGAAATCATTGGCTTGCGTTTTGCAACACAGCCCCGCAAATTAAATTCCTTCAATCTGTTCTTAACTGTAGAAAGAGAGCACTTTTTAACAATATTACACTGTTGGATTTGGCGAGCTATTTTAAATCTGTTTCTGAGGCTGCGAATCTTGATATTGTCTTCCCTGTAAGAAATAACTTCAGGACGACCAGATTTTGGGGTATCACGAACACTGTTGGTGTTTTGGTGCTTTTGCACAGTCATTTGTACCATTTTCTCATCGCATTTCAATCTGCAACCGATTTCTTGATTGGATAAACCAGAAAGGTGGAGATTAATAAGCTCCTGATGATCACTAAGAGAAAGTCAAAGCATATGGACTAAATGTTATGTTGTCTAACCTGGAACAACAACAGTTACGATTAGAAATGCTTTGTTGCCTAAAAAGTGGATATTTTAAGCTGGTTTTAAGCTCATTTGTGGCTGCAGAGTTTCTTTTTGCCTTCTCAATTTGAAGTTAATTTTTTAAATTGACATGAACACTAGGATACTTCAATTAAGTCAAATATGAACAGGTAAAATTATAGAGGAATAAAAGGTGAATCAAAAAAAGGTATAGATTGTTTAAACAGTTACATTCAATTTAGCTTAAATTTGTGGTTTTTAAAAAAATGACAAGTGCTGACTTTCTTTTTGGGTCAATGTGTGTATATATATATATATATATATATATATATATGTGTGTGTGTGTGTGTGCAATAGTAAATCTTACTTGATTAGTCAAAATTTCTACATAGTGATCTAATAATTCCATAAAGTTTTGAGGAAAGACTTCTTTATCAAATGGTAGATGTTCCAAATCTCTTGTGAATCTGTAATGCTTTATGTTAAATACAGCAGTAAATATCAATGTCACCCACAGCAAATAGAGAAAGATTAAAATAATTTTATTTATCTATTTGTTTTTGTCGCACACATTAGATTACTGTTGATTAGAAGTTTTGACTAATCCAGTAAAATTTACTTTCGAAGTATATATATAATATATATATATATATATACACACAATATAAAGCTGTGTGTGTCTGGTCACGAATAGGCTCCTATATGGTTGACTATTTAAAAAAACTGATTACATATGATAGAAGATGTATCGAGACACAGGAATGGGTATGTTTTAATCTGGCAGAACGGTGGTTCATTAAAATTGTGGGGTCTGCATTTGCGCCTGGTCCACAAAGTATGGAAATAAAAAATGTTAAAATTAAAAAAAAAAAAAAAAAGTTTTCAAGTGTTTTTGATATAGATATACATAAGAATACTTTGATAAGTATGTTTTAACTTAAATAGGGATGGTATAATAAAATTGTGGGGTCTGCGTTTGCGCTTTGCTTCCATAGAATGGAAATAGGCACAAACTTTAATAAACACTTTTCATATCTATCTGCGTAAGTAGACTTTGATAATTATGTTTCAGTTTGAAGAAATATGGTATAATAAAATTATGGGGTGTTCGTTCCCACCTGACCTCCAAAGAATGGAAATGTCACACAGTTTAACAAGGTTTTTTAATATAGATCCACAGAATATTGTGATAAGTGTTTCAGTGTGAACAGGTATGGTATAATAAATTATGGGGTTTATCTATTTTATTTTTACTTTCATCATATCTTGGTTTGGTTTTGATACTCCCAAATTTACAACCCTTCCTTTTCATAAGCTATCATACTTTCATAAATCAGAGTCCATTTTCTGTAGACTGTTTTTGAACCCAGTCAACGACAGGTACTTTTGCTAGTATATATATATATATAATTCCACGTTAATATTGTTGAGGGGTGAAACATCCAATGAATTTAAGGTTTATACAAAAGTGCCTCATACCAAGGTAAAGCAAGCTATACTTTTTATTTATTTTTGCATAAACATTGAGGCATCGCTACACATTTATGACCATGTTTCAGTCAACTAATTACTTCATCGGATGATGTTGAAAGTCCTTAGTGAAAGACTCGACTTTTGTAAAAGCAACATCTCAAGAAGTCTCTAGTTATCACTAATTAGTTAACTGAAACATGTTCATGAATGTGTAGCGATACTTAAATGTTTGTAAAAATAAATAAAAAGTAGATATATATATATATATGTGTGTCATTCACAGACAGTACTTTTTCACTGTTTAGAGAGCATCAGTGCAGCTAGACAAGCAAGTGCTTCAAGCTGGGATTGAAACCTGACCGTTAAGCTGACAGGCTACACCTATGCCTCCATGCTATCATACAACACTTGTTGAGCGTAAGTGAAATCTAGATGTCAACGATGTAAACATCTCTTCAGCAGGTCAGAGAACTTGAACTAGTTTTATCTAATGAGCAATGTTTTAAGCTAATGTCCCACCAGAAATTTCTTGACAAGAATTCTACCAACATAGGGAGTAAATTCATTGTGTTTGTTTATCTTTCTCTATTTTTTAATTTTTTTTCAAACTGCATCTCCTCCGAGACATAAGATTGCAGAGCAGTGCGAGGCAGGTCAGATGATTGCATATTTAAAAAAAACAAACATTTTTTATGGGTCTTTAGCCGGTAAAAATAGTTAAGGGGGCAAAATTGAAAGGAATTGGAACTTGACAGGGGTAAGTCGACTTAAAGTTCCCTTGTATGCATACGCAAATAGATATAGATTTATACATTAACGTTAGTTTCTTTTTTAGCCATTTCATATCCAACTGATGCTAGTTCAAACAAGAATTGTCTCTGATAATAAATACAAAATTTGCATAAATTGAAATATCATATTTAAGCATATTTTACGACCGGGCAACACCAGGCACCCTGCTAGTATATATTAACAGCAGCCTTTTGGTTTCATTTCCTTTTGAAAAAGTAGATGATATTTTTGAAATATTAAAGATTCCGCCATCTCAATTATTTCAAACAGTAAGTTCATATTTACTGATTTGCATTTGTGATTGTTTTGGAAAATAAATAAATATATGAAGATAAAAAAAATCCATTTTGTTTATCCATTTTTGTTCATTCATTACACCAATTCAACTGCCGATTCCCTGCATTGCTATAGCCTTTTTATACTTCTCGATATTTATTTACCAGCAATGCTTAAAGCAAACCACCTTTCCGTTATATATATATATATATATATATATATATATATATATATATATATATATATATATATATAAAACTAGCCTGGGTGCTCAGAGGTGTGTGTTGAGAGAAAAAAAATGTTGTAGTGGCCAGGCAGGCTCGAACTCGTGATGCAAAGGCTGAAAAGAAAGTGGAGGTGTGTTGTATAATGGTGTTGGTTGAGCCAAAAAAAGGGGGGGGGGATTACGAGTGCAAAAAAAATAAGTAGTAGTAAGCAGGCAGGCAGGTTCAAACCTGTATCGCGAAGGAGAAAAAGAAAGTGAAAAAAATATATGACGCGTTTGCTATTGCGCCCATCGCCAAACCGGAAGTGATGTAGGTTTAAATTAAGTTTAGACAATTGAAAATAGGCGATGAGTTTCAAAAATATCGGCGAAAAAAGCGACTCCTTCCTGTAGAAAAGTGCCCAGTTGAGGGTGAAGGAATTAATGTTTTTGGCTAATTTTTTTTATATTTGTCGTGGGAAGTGTCGAGCTTCAAAATGATACCGATTTTGTGAAAATTCATCATCTCTGTTCCAAAGTTTTTGCAAGGCATACATACATACATACATACATACATACATACATACATACATACGTACATTTAAACAAACAGGTGAGATTTATATTTTCGATTATTTATTTTTCAAAGTAGTTTATTCAAATACCCATAAGGATGGGCGAAAATATCAATATTTGTAGCTTTATCATGATACAGTGATGAAAGTATGAAAATATTCCGGATTTTTCCAAGATTTCACATCTCATTCTATCCCACATGCGAGAATTAAGATCTCTTATAATGTCAACTAAAATAACAAATTTACCAACTAGCAAAAAGGATATGAAAACGAAAATGATGAAGCAGCAAAAACGAAAACTATCAAGAAGTATGCTAGCTAAAGAAGTTTATTTAAGAAAAAAGAAAAAGAAAAAATGTGAAATGTGTGTAGCGTGAACTAAGGTTATAGTTTTCCAAAAATTTAATGAGTTTTTTTTTTATATATATATTTTATTTTTAATCTTTTTGAAGTTATTTTATAGTTTCGACATAGATCATCGTATTACAGATTATCTTCATTTCTTCTGCGTGTTATATACCTACTAGTTTCACAAAAATATCGGTTTATTACAAAAATATATATATTTTTTTTCAATTGAAATTTATGTAAAATTTTAAACTCAGATATAACCCTAACCCATCAGTCTTCTATTTTGTGTCACATTATAAGGAGGCTGGTGGATGTGTGTGTGTGTGTGTGGACGGATATTTTCCTGAACCCTTGGATCTCCACATGTAATGTTTCACATAATCACCACTTGTAATGCTTGTGCTATATAATAGAATTTCAGGTAAAAACACTATCACGTACTTGCGTGTCATGTCGAAATTAGTATAAACTAAAAAAAAAAAATATACAAAAATGACACACTAGAATAATAATTACAAGTAAAAATAGAATTTATCTAATTATCAAGTTTTATTGTTACTTTAAATATGGAAGAGTTGTGCGAACAATTTTGTATGACAAACACTTATCTCCCTTGCTTTCCTTGAAATCCGCCATTGAATAAATAGAAAATGTTGGACTACTAGGGGTCTATGATTTTTTTTTGTGTGTGAAAAATAGATCTAACACATCTTCTGGATCATTTTTCGTAATTGTTTTTGGAAATTATATTAATCTTGACTTGGCACATCATTATGTGATTGTGTTTTTACCCAAAATGCATTTGTTTAAAATTCCATTATCCTGCACAAGCACCCCATACTTTTTTCTTGTCTTGTATTTTCTTTTCTTTTCTTTTCTTTTTTATGTAAATCGCTCCAGACAAGGGTTTTTCTCCTTCTTTCTTTTGTTCTCTCTCTCTCTCTCTCTCTCTCTCTCTCTCTCTCCTCTTTTCCCCCTTCTTGGTATCTCTTTTACTCCCTTCCTCCCTTCTATATTTTGAATAGCATATCTGACAACTGCATAGTCAGTCACTGTATTATTGATTCTATGTCTCTACTTACTTGCTTTCCACAAAGGCAGAGTTAGGCACAAGGTTGATTTTAAATGTAGGGAAAATCCAGATCTCCAAAAAGGAGCACTCTGAGAATGATTGAAATAAAAAAATAATAAAAATTGCATCAGTCTAGGTTTTTCCTTTACTGACAGGACAGAAATGACCTGTAGTTATGGCCTCCATTCAGTCTTGAAAGACAATGGATACCTTCTGTAAGGGTAATAGCGTGTGCTATTGTGAAGCAAGGGTTGCAGAATCCTCAACCACACTTTTCTTGAATCAGCACGGTTTGATTCCAGTGGCAAGGAGAAATCCAGGACGACTGGAAAGAATGTTGAATTAAACAGAGCACATACAGCACCTGGTATTTTCAATTTTCTTATGGAAATTATTCCAGACAAAGCATGAAGCTACTTGATATAAGGAGCTAAAAAATAAATAAATAAATAAATAAAACAAAAAAACACTTCAAGATAAAAAAAAATAGCCAACGGTAAATATTATATAGATAGATTCCAACCTAGAAAACATCAATGCTTCCCACGTTGTCAGAAATATCGCTCATGGAATGTGAGGACTAAAGAGCAAAATAAGAAAAGTGAGAGTTACAAGGCTGTTGAAAGTAAACCCAAGTTTTACTTTCTATTCTCCGGTCAGCCATTTAGTACTGACCATATTCAACGTCGCTTAACTTTGGTGATCTTACAGGAACCGATGTGATTATGCTATATTAAAGTGTATCAGAACAGATACTACACTTTGCTTCTAGCCGAAAGGCCATGTTGTTCACACTTGAGCACGCTCCCCTTTTTAAATATAGTAACCCACATATCTATATTAATCTTATATAACCTCTCTCCCTCTCCCCCTCTCTCTCTCTCTCTCTCTCTCTCTCTCAGATTGAACACAATGTTCACGTTTGTATATTAAGAATTTACCATGTCGTGAAGAACCATAGCATAAGTGTTCCCCAATTGAGAAACACTTACTCTTTATGTCTGTTGTATTGGGATGAGGTGTGAGTAGGGGGTTGTAAGGGAGAAGGAGGGGGGAGGTGATGGCCTTGCCAAAGGAATTTCTAAACAGATGCAGGAGTGCCTAACTATTCAACCAGATGAAGGAGGCTAATCCCATCTGACCCCAAAATATGACCATGAAAAACGAGTCTTCCCCCCCCCCCTCATACACGTGCATGCGCATATACACATGCTAGAATGCCTGCAATATCTAGAATTATTAATGATATTTTGTGACACTTCACATCGCGTACACTTAAAAACAGTTCAAGATTTCTGAGAAGGCTAATATTATCATTGAGCACATGCAAGTTTATTTGATGAAATATGAAAACAAAAAATAAACACATTAAAATGTCTTCTATGATTAGGATGGATTCCACCGAAAGTTTAAGAAAAAAACTTATTAAAAATAAAAAAAAAAAATGATTTTTATTATTCATTTTATAATAAAAGATGCATACATTTTATTTTAACCTTACGAAATGATGCTTTCAAAAGATGTGACTGGCTTCTATTCAAATTTAGGTGCTAACTACATGGCCTTTGATACAACCGTCAACAAGATCGGACGTTCAATTTTCTTTTCCTGGTCAATTGCTTGTAGGCTTAACATCATCAAAATCCAAAATGCACACACACACACACACTCGCTCTCTCCCTCGCTCTCGCTCTCTCCCTCGCTCTCTCTCTCTCCCTCTCCCTCGCTCTCGCTCTCTCCCTCTCTCTCTCTCCAAAGTTTTCGTTGATTAGGGTGAATTGCACCGAAAGTCTCAAAACTTTTTTTTAAAATTGATTTTCGATTTTTCATTTAATAAAGATCTTTAACAGCACTACTCGATATTACGTTTCATAATTTATACAAAATGCACTAGAATGAAATTGACGTTTCTGAAATTTTGAGATGAGGATTTGTTATTCGTATTATTTGGATTACTCGGACTAGTCTTCCTATTCTGAATGTCATTTTCACAACGTTTCGGTCGATGTAGCCTCTGACCTTCAGGTGTATTCTGTCGAACCTGCAAGGACTAGTGGCACAGTGGTTAGAGTACTTTGGAAAAATCAACTGTAAAAGTGACCTTCTCGTGAAGGTTGATGGTTCAATTCTCAGTGTAGGCGATCAAAAAATATAATTGCAACAGCTATCCCGTTATGGCTGATGGAACGAGAGCATGCTACACCCGTAAAATAAATAAAGGGTTCCGTTCAAAATTCCGTCGAAATTCTCAGGTTTGGCAGAAACATTCCAAGTTCAATAAGGTACACCTGAAGAAGGTCGATGGTTACATCGACTGAAACGTAAAAAATGACACTAAAGATGAGAATCCAAATAATATGCATTACTTGGTATTCTAGTGTTTTCATTTGAACCTTATGAAATAATGCTTTCGAACGACGTGTCTTGATCCTGTACAGATTTATTTATTCTAGAAATTGGCTAATAATAGGTCAGTTATTTAAAAAAAATTTTTTATAAATATCTTGCATTAACCATAGAAAGCTTTTTATTCAATTCTTATAATAATTTACAGGGTTCAAAACCAGCTTTGAAATCTAGTAGGTGACGTCTTTTTCTCCTCCTTACTTGATCTTTCTCACAGAAATACATGCAGTTAGTGAGAACTTGTGAATTTGATATTCCCTCTAAACTTCCTCCTTTGGAGGGAGCTGACATGGCCGAACCAGAGTTAATACCATATCAGATATTACCGGTTCATTTTTTTTTTTTTTTTTTTTTTTAAGACTTTGGTATCATATGTGAATACATTTAGTTATGAATAAAATTTACCATCTGTTTTAGATGAAAAGCCTGTTCAACTTTGATGCAACTTTGTGTTGTCAAGGTGCACGTTTTTGTTTTATTTGTTTTTCCCCCCTTTTTTTCTAAAGAGTCAAGATTTCATTAGAAAACAATTTCCCATTTCATTGATTTTTCTTTTTTTTCTGCAGACAAACTTCCTTGTCTTTAATTGCTTGACTATCTTTGTTTATCGACCAGTATTCACTCTGAGATGCGTCTGAAAGAGACTCTCTAATATCCAGGAATGGCAAGTTAATGGTATTTTCCAAATGCTTTTAGTCTAGGTACCCTTTGCGAACAAAGTTAGACCGGCATTATCTATTGATTGTGGTTGATACCCGTTTACAGAATGTCACAAATAGTTAGATTTGGGAGAGAGGATAGTTCATGAATCAAAGAAGAACTTTGTTCCATCTCAATTCGAAGTAGACAACGGCCATCTTTATGCACATAGAAAGATGTTCTTTTCTCTGAGGCTATTTTAAAGGTTGTATTGGTTCATCAATAGTTTTACCTTTCCGTTTTGTTAAGTGCTTAGTTGTCTCTCAAGTCTATTATAACAGTTTTATAATTTTATCTATTATTCTGGATTTAAATGGATATATTCTTCCCTGATAGGGGTTTCTGAAAAACATTTGCAAAAAATGTATTATATATATATATATATATATATATATATATATATATATATATATATATATATATATATATATATATCTTATAATATATATATATATATATCTTATAATATAAAGCTGAACATCTGTGTGTGTGTGTCTGGTCACGAATAGGGGCTCCTATATCGTTGACTATTATAGAAAACTGATCACATATGATAGACGATATATCAAGACACAGGAATGGGTATGTTTGATCTGGCATAATGATGATTCATTAAAATTGTGGCGTCTGCATATGCGCCTTGTGCACAAAGTATGGAAATAAAAAAATTTAAAAATTAAAAAAAAAAACGTTTACAAGTGTTTTTGATATAGATGTACATAATACTTTGATAAGTATGTTTTAACTTAAATAGGGACGATATAATAAAATTGTGGGGTCTGCGTTCGTGCCTGGTCTCCATAGAATGGAAATAGGCACAAACTTTAATAAAGACTTTTCATATCTATCTGTATAAGTATACTTTGATAATTGTTTCAGTTTGAAGAAATATGGTAAAATAAAATTATGGGGTGTTTGTTTGCGCCTGACCTCCATAGAATGAAAATATGTCACAAAGTTTAACACGGTTTTTTAATATAGATCCACAGAATATTGTGATAAGTGTTTCAGTGTGAACAGGTATGGTATAATAAATTATGGGGTTTATCTATTTTATTTTTACTTTCATCATATTTTGCTTTGGTTTTGATACCCCAAATTCGAAGCTATCTCTTTACAACCCTTCCTTTTCATAACCTATCATACTTTCATAAATCAGAGTCCATTTTATGTAGGCTGTTTTTTAACCCAGTCAATGACGGGCACTTTTGCTAGTATATATATATATATATATATATATATATATATATATATATATATATATATATATATATATATATATATATATAATATGTGTGTGTGTGTGTGTGTTTCTCTTTTTGTCTCATTTTACTTCAAAGTTCTCAAAAAATCAAAGGGCTCTTTCCCTTGATTTCTATATGAGATACATAGATATTCGAATATTCCATTAAAGTTCTCCTTTACATCTGAAACACGAAGTTAGTAAAGAAGTTGAGAACATAATTTTCCACTCCCCAATTGACGAGTTAAATATGTTCTATTATATTCTTTTTGTGTTCTCTTGGTTTTACTTGATTCCAGGACAAGAATTCATCTAGTCTGGTGGAGTAATCGGCTTCATGCTGTTACTATGGGCAACATCACTTGGAGAAGGTGCACTGTTCCTCATAAAAGCCAGTGTGAGTTAAGCATACTGAGATTTTATTTGTGCCGTGAATACTATGTGATTTTGAATATTTAGTCAGGGTTACTTGTAGTGAAAAGTATTATGCCAGGTTACCTTGACAAACCTCTGTACAGATAGGTCTTAGGCACTCGAGGATAGTGTCTAGTATACATTCAAGTTCTCTCCCCATATATATATATATATATATTGTGTGTGTGTGTATATAAATGAAATAAGTTCAAATGTACTGAATTAAGAAAATAATATTTTTCAAAAGTGCTCAGTACATATGTAGAGCTCTTATAAAGGAAATCATATAAATACCAGAAAACCCTATGAGGATTAATACTCGTTTCATTAGAGGTTTAATAATAATATCAACAGATAATGTTATTGAACCCCTGATGAGGCAAGTAACTTTATCGAAATGTTGATTAATTCATGTAAGGCTATTCTGACGTTTATATAATTTCACTTGTGTGTGTTAGTGATGGGATGATTCCAATATTTTTCTTGATTCCAATTCTTTATAAATCTCTAAATGTTTAGCAAGTAGAGTTGCTATTCATTCACAAATACCGTGAAGACACGTTAAATATACAGATATTTTCTCAAGTATAAAAATACACTTGTGAAAGATTATCTATAGATTTTAGTTTTACTGATAGTTTTTTTTTTTTTTTTTACACAGACATCACCACATTATCAAGGCCAAGAGGCCACTCAAGGATAAGGGTTAAAGAGTGTACAGTAGAAATTGGACAATATAGTAATCATTAGTAAAGAAAATTCGGTAAATTTGATAACTTATATGAAACGGCTCATCAAGAACTTATTTACGTTATAGACTTGAAGACAACAATTGTAGTCAGCCGGAAAGCAGGAAAACGGAAGACAATTCCACTGGCGTGCAGTTCTAAGAAAGAAACTTTGTTCATGGAATCTACGTTTAGGTTTAGGCACAGATAAAGAGTGGGGGGGAATTATTGATAGTGTTTTCAGCTAGACGAGTGTTTCTTGTGAAAGTTAGGCGAGGGGGGACCATAGACTGAAGCTCAGTCAAACACTTTCCATGAAAATAACGATACATCAGAGACAAACTCGCAACATCTCTTCTGTAAGATAGAGGTTGCAAGGAAGAGAAAAGGACATCTCCTACGAAGCTACAAAAAAAATATTCATTATTTTATTACAACCAGCAGTGGAAGATTTTGGCTTCAAACAAAATCAAATAAAAACGATAATGGAAAGAATCGTTTTGGACATCGGAAAATAGGCACAAATTTTTCAGATAGCGATATCCCCCATCCAAAAATTTTTCAGAATCCGATACCCCCTCCCCAAAAGTTCCTATTTTTCCAATCAATTGTCCCATCACTAATATATTTATTTATTTCAATTCACTCCGAATACGGCACACTGCCACTGAAGTGTAAGAATTAAAAACAGATTTAAAGGAGCATTTTAAGAGTTGTGCGGTGAGATATTTGTTTACATTACATTTAAATTTCTGTATACTGGTACAGTTTGGAAAACAGGGCCGGAAGTGAATTCTAAAGACTAGTGGTTTGAGGAAAGAAGTGATTAGAATGGAAAGCTTTCCAGCATCTTTGGGCGTTTACATTTAAAAATATTTTTTTTACTTGGAGAGTCACGATTTATCAAGGCCTGGAGGCCACTTCAAGATAAAGGTTAAATGTTGGATAAATGGTGAGACAATATGATTAGTTATGGCGGAACTTGGGTAGGACATACATTATTTTTGAGGAAAACTAAAAAGAATTTATTCACATTACATTTCAAGACGACCATGTTATAGTCAGTTGGGAAGCAACGCACAGTATTGTGTTTCACAAACGGACTTGTTATATATTTGTTCCTTGACCATTTATTTGTTTATACTGCAAAATGCAAAAGTTTTTGTTTTTGAGTTTTTGTTAATTACGAATCGAATATCTTTCGGAAAAAAAATATGCAATAGCGGAAAATTAAGCAAAATTTTTTAAACATTGTATTTAACAAAAAATAGAAAATTAAATCCATCAGGATGCATTTCAGTTTCTTTGTGAATAAGTTAGCAATTTTAATCTTTTGTTGATAAAAGAGAATAACGCATTTCACAACCCATCGAAATTTGAAAATTCAGAGTTGTGATTTTGCTGCTTGTCTGTCTGTCGGGAGTATTTATTTTGAGGCGGTAGAAGTGCAGCAAGTTCTTTGATGAAATGTGTTCAGAAGTACTTGTAAAAAAAAAAAAAAAAAAAAGCACAGGCATGCAACTGCAGTGATGCGACAGAGGTTGGAACTTGGTAGATACGATGGGATCTATTAAGTTAAAGATTTATTTTTGGACTCTGTCCAAAAGGAAGAGACGTCGTTGGTGCACCAGCCCAGATGTGGCAACAATACTCCATGCATGACAAAATAGTGGCTTTGTAGAGATATAGGACACTGATAAGTGTGAGAACTTTTCTAGCATGATAAAGGGAACCCATTTCTTTGCAATAGACTTGCAATACAGAATGTTGATCAGTATTTGCTTCAATGTCCTATAACTCGGAAACCAACTGCTTCCGAACCTGTGTTTATGATGGGAACTTTTTCATTGTTCACATATATAAAACATAATCGATTTTACAAACACTCTGCATAATTTGATGATGTATTCTAAGGCTCTATGTGTGTGGAGATGATAAAGATGAAATATGACTGAAATAAGTAAAGTTCGATTGTTAGCAGGGTTGAGAATATTTATTTTGTTTATCCAATAGCCAAGATAAAAGTTCTCACGGTTTAAAATCATATTTTGATCGAAGTCATAATGTAACAACGCAGATGCTAGCAGCAGCTGTATGAGACCCAACATATGCAAATAACCGAGCTGTGTGCAAGAAAGAAGGATTACAAAAATTATAAAAAACGAAAAACGTGGCCTGAAAAGACAGAAAGACGTGTTAAACATTTGGCCTGAGAGCGACAGGGAAAGACGTGTACTAAACATGGCTGAACAAAAACAGAGTACCACATGTTCGACACAGCAGAGTCTTGTTAAGCACCTTAGAGTACAAGAAGAATGTGGAACAAGAGACAAGACGTTATTCTGGAAATATTTGTAAATAAATGTCTATTATTTCAACTGAAAAAAACGTTGAATTCTTTCCTCGTCTTTGTTTCTTTGTGACTGTCTGCGTACAACGTGTGGGTTCCAAGTATTGACATATAACGACTACGTTACAGTAAAACGGTCGTCCATGAAGTCCGTGCCATTAACCACTGAACCACCGTCACCTCCCTTTTTCCTACTGACGTTTGGCTTGTTTCCATTATTCTGATCTTTCTAGCTTCTCAGATCACATCATAGTTCTAAATATTACATTTCTTTAATTAAATTGCTTTTTTTTTTTTTTTTTTTTTTTTGTAATAATTGTTTTATTTTCGTTTGGTTAGATATTTCTATTTAATTGCAGTTTTAAATTGGAGTTTGCTCAAAATACATATTCAATATTAAAGAAGGTGTGTTCTAATTTAGACATTGGTTTGCTGCTTACTGTATGAGAGCAAATGCCATACTGTCTACAGACAGCAAACGCTATTTAACCCATCAGGTCTCGCTGTCCTATAAATAGGACATCAAATAATTTCTTTTAAGAATTTATGAGATAATATATAATACTGCTTACTGCATAATTACTCTGAAGAAAAGATAAAATTCATCTATATTCATCAACTTCTCTCCAAGAGTTGCTAGAACCCTCTTAAAAAAATTCTGGTGAAATTTGTCAAAATTCTATCTGTTCGATGATGCATGAACTTATATAAATGAATCTTTCAATAGTAAGCTACTAACTTATTGCCAGAAGTGCAATATTACTCTTTTTGTAAACTGCTTTGATTCTTACCAAAATGTGTGAATTTTATCTTGAATGTATAGCCTCTTACCCAGTGTCCTAATTATAGGAGAGTTAATATTTTGCTTTCTAAATAAAATGAATAGCTTTTTCCTTTCAATTTGTGTATTCTAATCCATTTTTAGTTATTACACAAAGTTTCAACTCAATAGTAAAAATAAATAAATATCCTGAGAGTTAATGAGTTAAGATGAAAATATAATTTTTATTATTTCTTGGAAGGGGAGGGGGGTATTATTATGACGATTACTACTACTACTACTACTGTTTTTCTTTTTCTTTTTCTTCGTCTTCTTCATCATCATCATTAGGAGTTATATCACTTCTTACCAGTAATCTTCCACGAGTAAAAATATGCGGTTTTGAGTGACAAATTTATGTTATATGTATGTGCATATATTAATTACAAATCGTATATAAATTAATCTTGTTGTGGGAGGGGCATAAATTGGATGAGTTGATCTTTCTAACACTATGTTTTTATCTCAAATGTTTTACCTGTAACTGATTGAAAATTCTCATTTGCTAAACTCATTTGTGAGATTTTCATTTATATCTTTTCCTCCTATGCTAATTTTTCCTATTAATCCACTTGTGCGATTTTTACTTGCGCTATCTTACTGTGGCATTTCCCCCAGTGGCATTTTTGTTGAAATTTGTTATGATTTTGAGTTGACCACCACAACGTTTCCACCACCAGGCTGGAAGAAACATCGCCATGGTCAACTGAAAATCTGACTCAGTGAAAGCAGGATACTGAACAGATTCTGGGCTCTCATCTTTACAGGGTCGGTTACTGGAAGCGCGAATGGCTTGCACTCATAATGGAAGCAGCTTTGAATCGCTGTGCCTGGTCAGTCATTGTTTGGAACGTGGTGAACTTGTCGGAAAGAGTTGGCCCAACTGACCCCGGGTCAATGCCACAACGATGACCATGATCCATAGATTTTAGTCTTACTAGTAGTTTATATAAACAATAAATATTTGCTATTTTATCTTTCGTAAAAGCAATGTAAACTTAAGTTTTTAAGCAATAACAAAAAAAAAAAATCTATCTAAAAAAGTGAACATGTCTGTCTGTGTGTCTGTGTACATTTCTCTACGCAATAACTCTGTCAATTTTCAGTCTACAGACTCGAAATTTGATATACATGGTACTGAGATTTGGGAAAATCTTTGTGATTGGTTTTCGGCCAGAAACTTGGCTGTTAAGGGGTCAAAGTTCAACGATTTGACCTTTGAGAACTCTACCAAACTCCTCCAACAATTTTGGGTCTAAACACTTGAAATTTTAGATATAGGTTCCTTGGACATGGATCTAACTTAATAACTTGATTTGAGCCCAAAACAATAAATTTTAAGGGGTCATAATAGGGGTCAAAGTTTTAAAAAAATTGACCTTTGCGGTCTCTACCAAATTACTCAGTCAATTTTTGGCTTAAACATTTCAAATTTTACATAAAGGGTATTTAGAGATAGGGCAAGCTTTTTAATCGATTTGGGTCCAAAATTTTTTGTTACCAATATATAAATGTATGTATGTATGTTTGCATGTCTACCTAAAACTTTCGACAGAGGCGACGGATGTGACCGGTCTCATCCATTAGTTTTTTTTTTAATGCAGGCAAAACTATTACGGTGGCAAAGTACTGTCAACAAATGGATGAATTGCATCAGAAATTTCAACAACACTCGGCATTAGCCAACAGAAAAGACCCAATTATCCATGAAAATGCCTGACTGCACGTTGCTAAACCTGCAGAAGTTGAATGTTGTAGCCTATAAAACTTTGCCTCATCTGCCATACTTTCGAGACCTCTCACCTACCAACTAACACATTTTCAAGCATCTCAACAACTTTCCGTATGAGAAGTGCTTCAAAGACCTAAGCGATATCAAAAATGCTTTTAGCGACTTCATCACCACTAGAATGCAAGATTTTTATGTTACTGGTATAAATACACTTGCTTTGCATTGGCAAACGTGTGTTGATTCTGATGATGCTTATTTCAATCAATAAATTTTTGTTTGAGCCGAGATATCTCGACTCAAAAGTTAAAAACCGCAAGAACTTTCTTGTCAACCTGATCGTAATAATGTGTAGCAAAAGGAATAAATAAGATTGTACATCCAAAAAAAAAAAAAAAAAAAAAAAAATAGGTTTAAGGTTTCAAAAATTCATATTAGAATTGTCCATGGTCTAGTGGATAAAGTACTTGGTAAAATTAGTTATAAAATTACACTTTTCTGGAGGTTGAAGGTTTAAACTTAGTGGGAGGAACACTCAAAATACAATTGCAAATTACTTATCTGATGGAACAGAAGCATACTACCCTCGTGGATTAAATAAAGAGTTTTGTTTGAAATTCTGTATAAATTTGACAAGGTACACTGGAAGAAAATCGGAGGTTACAATTGAACAAAACATTATGAAACTTATACTCAAGATAACTAGTTCAAAGAATCCAAATAGTACATGTATTTGATCCTCATTTCAAAAATTTAGAAACATAATATTGTGCCACTATATATATTTTTTTGGGTGGGGTGGGGTGGAGGAGGAACTGATAGTATTGTCATTTGCCTAAGTGTTGTTAGTTCTTTTAAATTTGCCTTAAATCTTGTTTTGTTTAATCTTATTATTATTATTATTATTATTGTTTAGGGGTTTCCACACAAGTAGTTACCAGTGATTGCCCAATGACAATAACAAATGGAATCTGTGTGACACGTCTCCCCAGATTTACAGCACGTTTTACCTCTTTTGATAACCGTTACAAACCATTTTGTATTATCACAACTGCTATTTCCCATTGATTTCTCACTGGCAATGACTGTTAGGAAAGAAACTTTGCTCATGGAAGTTATGCTATGCTTCAGCTACACAGAAAAAGAAGGAAAACCATTTGGCAGTGATTGTATCTAGTACAAGCACAGATTCCATTGAAAAGGTCACTTTGACCTTAATTTTACTAATTCTACCTTCACTCCTGAAATTGGGATTTCTTGTAAAATATATTGTGATTTACAACAATCGCAAGTCAGTTTTTTCAATATTAAAATTATCGATAAGTAGGGTGGCTTCCGGTTAAGTATTATGGGATGTATCTAGATATCCGTGTCGAATTTAGTTGAGATCCAATAAATTGTATAGTCGGAGAAGAGGTGACAGAGTACAAAATAGACTTTGTGGCTTAGTGGGGGATGCCCTTTTCTCTTCCTTGCGACCTCTCTCCCACAGAAGAGACGTTGCGAGCCTGTCTTTGTTTTATTGTTACTTCCATGCCAAGTGCTCGTCTGAACTCCAATCCCTGGTCCTCCCCTCGCCAATCTTTCACGAAAAACACCCATCTAGCTGAAACCACTGTCAAAAATTTTCCTCACTCTCTAACTGTGCCAAAACCAAAACGTAGATTCTATGAACAAAGCTTCTTTCTTAGAAGTGCATGCCAGTGGAACTCTCTTCCGTCTGCCTGTTTCCCACCTGACTACAACTTGGATGTCTTCAAGTCCAACATTAACAAATTCCTGATGAACCGCCCCCTTTAGTAAGACACTTTATTGAATTTCCAATACTAACGATTACTAAGATATTATCCCATTGATTACTGTACACGCAATAACCCTTATCCCCGAGTGGCTTCTGGGCCTTGATAAGTGGTGACATACATGTAAAAAAAAAAAAAAAAAAAAATTTCGATATTGCTTGAAGACAGTTATAGAAACGTGATGCTTGGTTTAGTGCGTGTGTGTTATTTGTTTTGCAATTGATCCATCAATCATTTTAGCAATTAAATCTTATGGAAATTCCAGAGGTTAGATAGGCAACACGTGTAAATAATAACAATGCTATTGCTAGATGGCGCTTCTATCAAATCGGGAGAATCCACTGAAAAAAACAAAAAAACAAAACCCATCTGACTCATAATTCATCAGTTTTGAAACAAACAAGCAAAAACGATTCTGACTTCATCATTCATCATCATCATCATATTCTGTTTAAACATCTGTTTTACATGCTAGCATGTGTAAACAGCTTTTAGAAATGGATTTCCAAACTAAGCTATTTCTGGCTACGAGGTGCCTTAAATAAGTTTCCAGACTTTCTTTTTGTACAGGCATTTAAAATTGTCATAGACTTGAAAATTCAGTATGTTATTGCTATACATCTTATGAGATGACGGATCAATTTTCATGATTTCAGGTTCAAATAAACAGCTACAGCAGGAATTGGAATCCACCCTACTAAAGCCTGATTGTCACAGCTGGTGAATTTCAAAAAGGCAATCTGGACGTGAGGACACTTTAGAAGAACGATATGCAATAAAATTCTGTTTTAAACTTGGAAAAAAATACCACAGAAACGTATGGAATGCTTCAGACTGCTTTTGGATCATCTTGCATGAATTGAGCATCAGTTTTTGAGTGGCATAAGAGATTCAAGGAAGGCAGGGACTCTGTGAGGGATGATGAGAGGTGTGGGAGGAGTAAGAAAGTCAGAACACCAGAGTTGTTTGGCCAAATAAAGAATTTCATGGATAAGGACCGTTGTGTGTCTATGGAGACAATAAGTGCACAGTTTGATGTCAGTAAGGAAGAAGTATTGGTATGAGAGGGGAAAGAGGAAGTTTTTTTTACACGTGGGCATGCATTGAACAACTTTAAGAAATTGACTTCCAAAATAGCCTATCTCTGGCCAAGCCCTTATTGATCCCATTTTCCTTCAGGACCATGTTCCTTACTTTTCCCCATGGTTTCCTTGGTGGTCTTTTCTGAATTGGACATGCTACTCCAACTTTTCTACATCTACTAACCCAAGAACTTTCATCCGTTCTTTTAATGTGACCAAACAAAGTCTCCTGCTCTCCACACATTTCCGGATATTGTCCAGATTTAATTTTCCTGTGAGGTTATCAGATCTAAGCCTGTCTTTAAGTCTCACATTACACATTTATTGCATCATGCCCATATCATTTCCCACCATGCAATGCATGTCCTCCTTTGGTACCTTATTTTATCAATAATTTTTGTTAATGAGAATCGCTTTAGACAAGACATGAAAAGCACTTGATGTAAAGAGTTTAAAAAATACTATTTCAAAGTGAAAAACTAACCAATAACAAGTGTTATATAGATATAGATTCCAACCCAGAAAATAGAAATTCTTTCCTCTTTGTCAGAAACATCTCTCATGGAATATGAGGATTAAAGAACAAGATAAAGGGAATAAGAGTTATAAGGCTGCTGTAAATAATTGATTACTAGTAAAAAAAAAAAAATGTAAGTAACATAGAGACGAGAAACACACATGAAAAATGGTTATACAATTAATATCAAGATGAGATGTGCAACAATTCCATAGATAGACGAGCTGTTGAACATATCCCTTGCAAAATAAAGCCAAGTAATTGAGACTATGATAATAATGGAAGATGTTTGTTGGTGCACATTTAAACATTTGCAGGCTGAAATGAAGAAGGAAGCAAGGATGAAAGTGCTGATGTCAATGAAAAATGTCAGATTCCTTAAAAAAATAAAATGAAAAACAATTAACCCACATTGTCTTGTAAAGTTGATGTACTTTACACTCATCTTGTCTAACAAATAATGGGAATTTATGTTGGTCTTTTCTTCTTTTCCATTTTTTTTTCTTTTCCTTCTATTTCTTTCTCTTTTTCTTTCTCTTCTTCCTGCAATCTCTCCAATACTCCTCGATCCCACTCTCTCTGTCTCTTTCTCCAATACTCCTGGTCCGCTTCTCCTCTCTCTCACTCTCTCTCTCCAATACTCCTCGTCCCCTTCTCCCCTCTCTCTCTCTCTCCAATACTCCTCGTCCCCTTTTCCTCTCTCTCTCTCCAATACTCCTCGTCCCCTTTTCCTCTCTCTCTCTCCAATACTCCTCGTCCCCTTTTCCTCTCTCTCTCTCTCCAATACTCCTCGTCCCCTTTTCCTCTCTCTCTCTCCAATACTCCTCGTCATCTTCACCTCTCTCTCTCTCTTCAATACTCCTCGTCCCCTTCTCCTCTCTCTCTCCAATACTCCTCGTCCCCTTCTCCTCTCTCTCTCTCTCCAATACTCCTCGTCATCTTCACCTCTCTCTCTCTCCAATACTCCTCGTCCCCTTCTCCTCTCTCTCTCTCTCCAATACTCCTCGTCCCCTTCTCCTCTCTCTCTCTCTCCAATACTCCTCGTCCCCTTCTCCTCTCTCTCTCTCTCCAATACTCCTCGTCCCCTTCTCCTCTCTCTCTCTCTCCAATACTCCTCGTCCCCTTCTCCTCTCTCTCTCTCCAATACTCCTCGTCCCCTTCTCCCCTCTCTCTCTCCAATACTCCTCGTCCCCTTTTCCTCTCTCTCTCTCTCCAATACTCCTCGTCATCTTCACCTCTCTCTCTCTCTTCAATACTCCTCGTCCCCTTCTTCTCTCTCTCTCTCTCCAATACTCCTCATCCCCTTCTCCTCTCTCTCTCTCTCTCCAATACTCCTCGTCCCCTTCTCCTCTCTCTCTCTCCAATACTCCTCGTCCCCTTCTCCTCTCTCTCTCCAATACTCCTCGTCCCCTTCTCCTCTCTCTCTCTCTCCAATACTCCTCGTCCCCTTCTCCTCTCTCTCCAATACTCCTCGTCCCCTTCTCCCCTCTCTCTCTCCAATACTCCTAATCCCCTTCTCCTCTCTCTCTCTCCAATACTCCTCGTCTCCTTTTCCTCTCTCTCTCTCTCTCTCCAATACTCCTCGTCCCCTTTTCCTCTCTCTCTCTCCAATACTCCTCGTCCCTTTTTCCTCTCTCTCTCTCCAATACTCCTCGTCCCCTTTTCCTCTCTCTCTCTCCAATACTCCTCGTCATCTTCACCTCTCTCTCTCTCTTCAATACTCCTCGTCCACTTCTCCTCTCTCTCTCTCTCCAATACTCCTCGTCCCCTACTCCTCTCTCTCTCTCTCCAATACTCCTCGTCCCCTTCTCCTCTCTCTCTCTCCAGAATTCCTCATCACCTTCTCCTCTCTCTCTCTTTCCAAAATTCCTCGTCCCCTTCCCCTCTCTCTCTCTCTCTCCAAAATTCCTCGTCCCCTTCCCCTCTCTCTCTCTCCAAAATTCCTCGTTCCCTTCCCCCCTCTCTCTCTCTCTCTCCAAAATTCCTCGTTCCCTTCCCCTCTCTCTCTCTATCTCCAAAATTCCTCGTCCCCTTCCCCTCTCTCTCTCTCTCTCTAAAATTCCTCGTCCCCTTCCCCTCTCTCTCTCCAAAATTCCTCGTCCCCTTTCCCTCTCTCTCTCTCCAAAATTCCTCGTCCCCTTCTCCGATGCCCCTCGTCCCTCCCTCTCTCTACGATGCCCCTCGTCCCTCCCTCTCTCTCTGACGCCCCTCGTCCCTTCCTCTCTCTCCGATGCCCCTCGTCCCTTCCTCTCTCTCCGATGCCCCTCGTCCCTTCCTCTCTTTCCGATGCCCCTCGTCCCTTCCTCTCTCTCCGATGCCCCTCGTCCCTTCCTCTCTCTCCGATGCCCCTCGTCCCTTCCTCTCTCTCCGATGCCCCTCGTCCCTTCCTCTCTCTCCGATGCCCCTCGTCCCTTCCTCTCTCTCCGATGCCCCTCGTCCCTTCCTCTCTCTCCGATGCCCCTCGTCCCTTCCTCTCTCTCCGATGCCCCTCGTCCCTTCCTCTCTCTCCGATGCCCCTCGTCCCTTCCTCTCTCTCCGATGCCCCTCGTCCCTTCCTCTCTCTCCGATGCCCCTCGTCCCTTCCTCTCTCTCCGATGCCCCTCGTCCCTTCCTCTCTCTCCGATGCCCCTCGTCCCTTCCTCTCTCTCCGATGCCCCTCGTCCCTTCCTCTCTCTCCGATGCCCCTCGTCCCTTCCTCTCTCTCCGATGCCCCTCGTCCCTTCCTCTCTCTCCGATGCCTCACGTCTCCCCTCGTCTCCCTCTCTCCGGTACCTCTCGTCCCCCCCTCGTCTCCCTCTCTCCGGTACCTCTCGTCCCCCCCTCGTCTCCCTCTCTCCGGTACCTCTCGTCCCCCCTCGTCTCCCTCTCTCCGGTACCTCTCGTCCCCCCTCACCTCCCTCTCTCCAATACTCTTTTTTCCCCCCTCTCTAAGGCTCCTTCTTTTTTTCCATCCTTTTCCATTACCCTTTCTCGTTCCCCCTCTTCCTCTAATACTCGTCTTTCTCCCCCTCTTGTGCCAATACTCGCTCGTCTCGCTCCCTCTCTTGTGCCGATATAGTCGCTCGTCTCGCTCCCCCTCTTGTGCCGATATAGTCGCTTGTCTCGCTCCCCATCTTGTGCCGATATAGTCGCTTGTCTCGCTCCCCCTCTTGTGCCGATATAGTCGCTCGTCTCGCTCCCCCTCTTGTGCCGATATAGTCGCTCGTCTCGCTCCCCCACTTGTGCCGATATAGTCGCTCGTCTCGCTCCCCCACTTGTGCGATATAGTCGCTCGTCTCGCTCCCCCTCTTGTGCCGATATAGTAGCTCGTCTCGCTCCCCCTCTTGTGCCGATATAGTCGCTCGTCTCGCTCCCCCTCTTGTGCCGATATAGTCGCTCGTCTCGCTCCCCCTCTTGTGCCGATATAGTCGCTCGTCTCGCTCCCCCTCTTGTGCCGATATAGTCGCTCGTCTCGCTCCCCCACTTGTGCCGATATAGTCGCTCGTCTCGCTCCCCCACTTGTGCCGATATAGTCGCTCGTCTCGCTCCCCCACTTGTGCCGATATAGTCGCTCGTCTCGCTCCCCCACTTGTGCGATATAGTCGCTCGTCTCGCTCCCCCACTTGTGCGATATAGTCGCTCGTCTCGCTCCCCCTCTTGTGCCGATATAGTCGCTCGTCTCGCTCCCCCTCTTGTGCCGATATAGCCGCTCGTCTCGCTCCCCCTCTTGTGCCGATATAGCCGCTCGTCTCGCTCCCCCTCTTGTGCCGATATAGCCGCTCGTCTCGCTCCCCCTCTTGTGCCGATATAGCCGCTCGTCTCGCTCCCCCTCTTGTGCCGATATAGCCGCTCGTCTCGCTCCCCCTCTTGTGCCGATATAGCCGCTCGTCTCGCTCCCCCTCTTGTGCCGATATAGCCGCTCGTCTCGCTCCCCCTCTTGTGCCGATATAGCCGCTCGTCTCGCTCCCCCTCTTGTGCCGATATAGCCGCTCGTCTCGCTCCCCCTCTTGTGCCGATATAGCCGCTCGTCTCGCTCCCCCTCTTGTGCCGATATAGCCGCTCGTCTCGCTCCCCCTCTTGTGCCGATATAGCCGCTCGTCTCGCTCCCCCTCTTGTGCCGATATAGCCGCTCGTCTCGCTCCCCCTCTTGTGCCGCTATAGCCGCTCGTCTCGCTCCCCCTCTTGTGCCGATATAGCCGCTCGTCTCGCTCCTCCTCTTGTGCCGATATAGCCGCTCGTCTCGCTCCCCCTCTTGTGCCGATATAGCCGCTCGTCTCGCTCCCCCTCTTGTGCCGATATAGCCGCTCGTCTCGCTCCCCCTCTTGTGCCGATATAGCCGCTCGTCTCGCTCCCCCTCTTGTGCCGATATAGCCGCTCGTCTCGCTCCCCCTCTTGTGCCGATATAGCCGCTCGTCTCGCTCCCCCTCTTGTGCCGATATAGCCGCTCGTCTCGCTCCCCCTCTTGTGCCGATATAGCCGCTCGTCTCGCTCCCCCTCTTGTGCCGATATAGCCGCTCGTCTCGCTCCCCCTCTTGTGCCGATATAGCCGCTCGTCTCGCTCCCCCTCTTGTGCCGATACTCGCTCGTCTCTCTCCCCCTCTTGTGCCGATATAGCCGCTCGTCTCGCTCCCCCTCTTGTGCCGATATAGCCGCTCGTCTCGCTCCCCCTCTTGTGCCGATATAGCCGCTCGTCTCGCTCCCCCTCTTGTGCCGATATAGCCGCTCGTCTCGCTCCCCCTCTTGTGCCGATATAGCCGCTCGTCTCGCTCCCCCTCTTGTGCCGATATAGCCGCTCGTCTCGCTCCCCCTCTTGTGCCGATATAGCCGCTCGTCTCGCTCCCCCTCTTGTGCCGATATAGCCGCTCGTCTCGCTCCCCCTCTTGTGCCGATATAGCCGCTCGTCTCGCTCCCCGTCTTGTGCCGATACTCGCTCGTCTCTCTCTCCCCTTCTTGTGCCGATACTCGCTCGTCTCTCTCTCCCCGTCTTGTGCCGATACTCGCTCGTCTCTCTCTCCCCGTCTTGTGCCGATACTCGCTCGTCTCTCTCTCCCCGTCTTGTGCCGATACTCGCTCGTCTCTCTCTCCCCGTCTTGTGCCGATACTCGCTCGTCTCTCTCTCCCCGTCTTGTGCCGATACTCGCTCGTCTCTCTCTCCCCGTCTTGTGCCGATACTCGCTCGTCTCTCTCTCCCCGTCTTGTGCCGATACTCGCTCGTCTCTCTCTCCCCGTCTTGTGCCGATACTCGCTCGTCTCTCTCTCCCCGTCTTGTGCCGATACTCGCTCGTCTCTCTCTCCCCGTCTTGTGCCGATACTCGCTCGTCTCTCTCTCCCCGTCTTGTGCCGATACTCGCTCGTCTCTCTCTCCCCGTCTTGTGCCGATACTCGCTCGTCTCTCTCTCCCCGTCTTGTGCCGATACTCGCTCGTCTCTCTCTCCCCGTCTTGTGCCGATACTCGCTCGTCTCTCTCTCCCCGTCTTGTGCCGATACTCGCTCGTCTCTCTCTCCCCGTCTTGTGCCGATACTCGCTCGTCTCTCTCTCCCCGTCTTGTGCCGATACTCGCTCGTCTCTCTCTCCCCGTCTTGTGCCGATACTCGCTCGTCTCTCTCTCCCCGTCTTGTGCCGATACTCGCTCGTCTCTCTCTCCCCGTCTTGTGCCGATACTCGCTCGTCTCTCTCTCCCCGTCTTGTGCCGATACTCGCTCGTCTCTCTCTCCCCGTCTTGTGCCGATACTCGCTCGTCTCTCTCTCCCCGTCTTGTGCCGATACTCGCTCGTCTCTCTCTCCCCGTCTTGTGCCGATACTCGCTCGTCTCTCTCTCCCCGTCTTGTGCCGATACTCGCTCGTCTCTCTCTCCCCGTCTTGTGCCGATACTCGCTCGTCTCTCTCTCCCCGTCTTGTGCCGATACTCGCTCGTCTCTCTCTCCCCGTCTTGTGCCGATACTCGCTCGTCTCTCTCTCCCCGTCTTGTGCCGATACTCGCTCGTCTCTCTCTCCCCGTCTTGTGCCGATACTCGCTCGTCTCTCTCTCCCCGTCTTGTGCCGATACTCGCTCGTCTCTCTCTCCCCGTCTTGTGCCGATACTCGCTCGTCTCTCTCTCCCCGTCTTGTGCCGATACTCGCTCGTCTCTCTCTCCCCGTCTTGTGCCGATACTCGCTCGTCTCTCTCTCCCCGTCTTGTGCCGATACTCGCTCGTCTCTCTCTCCCCGTCTTGTGCCGATACTCGCTCGTCTCTCTCTCCCCGTCTTGTGCCGATACTCGCTCGTCTCTCTCTCCCCGTCTTGTGCCGATACTCGCTCGTCTCTCTCTCCCCGTCTTGTGCCGATACTCGCTCGTCTCTCTCTCCCCGTCTTGTGCCGATACTCGCTCGTCTCTCTCTCCCCGTCTTGTGCCGATACTCGCTCGTCTCTCTCTCCCCGTCTTGTGCCGATACTCGCTCGTCTCTCTCTCCCCGTCTTGTGCCGATACTCGCTCGTCTCTCTCTCCCCGTCTTGTGCCGATACTCGCTCGTCTCTCTCTCCCCGTCTTGTGCCGATACTCGCTCGTCTCTCTCTCCCCGTCTTGTGCCGATACTCGCTCGTCTCTCTCTCCCCGTCTTGTGCCGATACTCGCTCGTCTCTCTCTCCCCGTCTTGTGCCGATACTCGCTCGTCTCTCTCTCCCCGTCTTGTGCCGATACTCGCTCGTCTCTCTCTCCCCGTCTTGTGCCGATACTCGCTCGTCTCTCTCTCCCCGTCTTGTGCCGATACTCGCTCGTCTCTCTCTCCCCGTCTTGTGCCGATACTCGCTCGTCTCTCTCTCCCCGTCTTGTGCCGATACTCGCTCGTCTCTCTCTCCCCGTCTTGTGCCGATACTCGCTCGTCTCTCTCTCCCCGTCTTGTGCCGATACTCGCTCGTCTCTCTCTCCCCGTCTTGTGCCGATACTCGCTCGTCTCTCTCTCCCCGTCTTGTGCCGATACTCGCTCGTCTCTCTCTCCCCGTCTTGTGCCGATACTCGCTCGTCTCTCTCTCCCCGTCTTGTGCCGATACTCGCTCGTCTCTCTCTCCCCGTCTTGTGCCGATACTCGCTCGTCTCTCTCTCCCCGTCTTGTGCCGATACTCGCTCGTCTCTCTCTCCCCGTCTTGTGCCGATACTCGCTCGTCTCTCTCTCCCCGTCTTGTGCCGATACTCGCTCGTCTCTCTCTCCCCGTCTTGTGCCGATACTCGCTCGTCTCTCTCTCCCCGTCTTGTGCCGATACTCGCTCGTCTCTCTCTCCCCGTCTTGTGCCGATACTCGCTCGTCTCTCTCTCCCCGTCTTGTGCCGATACTCGCTCGTCTCTCTCTCCCCGTCTTGTGCCGATACTCGCTCGTCTCTCTCTCCCCGTCTTGTGCCGATACTCGCTCGTCTCTCTCTCCCCGTCTTGTGCCGATACTCGCTCGTCTCTCTCTCCCCGTCTTGTGCCGATACTCGCTCGTCTCTCTCTCCCCGTCTTGTGCCGATACTCGCTCGTCTCTCTCTCCCCGTCTTGTGCCGATACTCGCTCGTCTCTCTCTCCCCGTCTTGTGCCGATACTCGCTCGTCTCTCTCTCCCCGTCTTGTGCCGATACTCGCTCGTCTCTCTCTCCCCGTCTTGTGCCGATACTCGCTCGTCTCTCTCTCCCCGTCTTGTGCCGATACTCGCTCGTCTCTCTCTCCCCGTCTTGTGCCGATACTCGCTCGTCTCTCTCTCCCCGTCTTGTGCCGATACTCGCTCGTCTCTCTCTCCCCGTCTTGTGCCGATACTCGCTCGTCTCTCTCTCCCCGTCTTGTGCCGATACTCGCTCGTCTCTCTCTCCCCGTCTTGTGCCGATACTCGCTCGTCTCTCTCTCCCCGTCTTGTGCCGATACTCGCTCGTCTCTCTCTCCCCGTCTTGTGCCGATACTCGCTCGTCTCTCTCTCCCCGTCTTGTGCCGATACTCGCTCGTCTCTCTCTCCCCGTCTTGTGCCGATACTCGCTCGTCTCTCTCTCCCCGTCTTGTGCCGATACTCGCTCGTCTCTCTCTCCCCGTCTTGTGCCGATACTCGCTCGTCTCTCTCTCCCCGTCTTGTGCCGATACTCGCTCGTCTCTCTCTCCCCGTCTTGTGCCGATACTCGCTCGTCTCTCTCTCCCCGTCTTGTGCCGATACTCGCTCGTCTCTCTCTCCCCGTCTTGTGCCGATACTCGCTCGTCTCTCTCTCCCCGTCTTGTGCCGATACTCGCTCGTCTCTCTCTCCCCGTCTTGTGCCGATACTCGCTCGTCTCTCTCTCCCCGTCTTGTGCCGATACTCGCTCGTCTCTCTCTCCCCGTCTTGTGCCGATACTCGCTCGTCTCTCTCTCCCCGTCTTGTGCCGATACTCGCTCGTCTCTCTCTCCCCGTCTTGTGCCGATACTCGCTCGTCTCTCTCTCCCCGTCTTGTGCCGATACTCGCTCGTCTCTCTCTCCCCGTCTTGTGCCGATACTCGCTCGTCTCTCTCTCCCCGTCTTGTGCCGATACTCGCTCGTCTCTCTCTCCCCGTCTTGTGCCGATACTCGCTCGTCTCTCTCTCCCCGTCTTGTGCCGATACTCGCTCGTCTCTCTCTCCCCGTCTTGTGCCGATACTCGCTCGTCTCTCTCTCCCCGTCTTGTGCCGATACTCGCTCGTCTCTCTCTCCCCGTCTTGTGCCGATACTCGCTCGTCTCTCTCTCCCCGTCTTGTGCCGATACTCGCTCGTCTCTCTCTCCCCGTCTTGTGCCGATACTCGCTCGTCTCTCTCTCCCCGTCTTGTGCCGATACTCGCTCGTCTCTCTCTCCCCGTCTTGTGCCGATACTCGCTCGTCTCTCTCTCCCCGTCTTGTGCCGATACTCGCTCGTCTCTCTCTCCCCGTCTTGTGCCGATACTCGCTCGTCTCTCTCTCCCCGTCTTGTGCCGATACTCGCTCGTCTCTCTCTCCCCGTCTTGTGCCGATACTCGCTCGTCTCTCTCTCCCCGTCTTGTGCCGATACTCGCTCGTCTCTCTCTCCCCGTCTTGTGCCGATACTCGCTCGTCTCTCTCTCCCCGTCTTGTGCCGATACTCGCTCGTCTCTCTCTCCCCGTCTTGTGCCGATACTCGCTCGTCTCTCTCTCCCCGTCTTGTGCCGATACTCGCTCGTCTCTCTCTCCCCGTCTTGTGCCGATACTCGCTCGTCTCTCTCTCCCCGTCTTGTGCCGATACTCGCTCGTCTCTCTCTCCCCGTCTTGTGCCGATACTCGCTCGTCTCTCTCTCCCCGTCTTGTGCCGATACTCGCTCGTCTCTCTCTCCCCGTCTTGTGCCGATACTCGCTCGTCTCTCTCTCCCCGTCTTGTGCCGATACTCGCTCGTCTCTCTCTCCCCGTCTTGTGCCGATACTCGCTCGTCTCTCTCTCCCCGTCTTGTGCCGATACTCGCTCGTCTCTCTCTCCCCGTCTTGTGCCGATACTCGCTCGTCTCTCTCTCCCCGTCTTGTGCCGATACTCGCTCGTCTCTCTCTCCCCGTCTTGTGCCGATACTCGCTCGTCTCTCTCTCCCCGTCTTGTGCCGATACTCGCTCGTCTCTCTCTCCCCGTCTTGTGCCGATACTCGCTCGTCTCTCTCTCCCCGTCTTGTGCCGATACTCGCTCGTCTCTCTCTCCCCGTCTTGTGCCGATACTCGCTCGTCTCTCTCTCCCCGTCTTGTGCCGATACTCGCTCGTCTCTCTCTCCCCGTCTTGTGCCGATACTCGCTCGTCTCTCTCTCCCCGTCTTGTGCCGATACTCGCTCGTCTCTCTCTCCCCGTCTTGTGCCGATACTCGCTCGTCTCTCTCTCCCCGTCTTGTGCCGATACTCGCTCGTCTCTCTCTCCCCGTCTTGTGCCGATACTCGCTCGTCTCTCTCTCCCCGTCTTGTGCCGATACTCGCTCGTCTCTCTCTCCCCGTCTTGTGCCGATACTCGCTCGTCTCTCTCTCCCCGTCTTGTGCCGATACTCGCTCGTCTCTCTCTCCCCGTCTTGTGCCGATACTCGCTCGTCTCTCTCTCCCCGTCTTGTGCCGATACTCGCTCGTCTCTCTCCCCCCGTCTTGTGCCGATACTCGCTCGTCTCTCTCCCCCCGTCTTGTGCCGATACTCGCTCGTCTCTCTCCCCCCGTCTTGTGCCGATACTCGCTCGTCTCTCTCTCCCCGTCTTGTGCCGATACTCGCTCGTCTCTCTCCCCGTCTTGTGCCGATACTCGCTCGTCTCTCTCTCCCCGTCTTGTGCCGATACTCGCTCGTCTCTCTCTCCCCGTCTTGTGCCGATACTCGCTCGTCTCTCTCTCCCCGTCTTGTGCCGATACTCGCTCGTCTCTCTCTCCCCGTCTTGTGCCGATACTCGCTCGTCTCTCTCTCCCCGTCTTGTGCCGATACTCGCTCGTCTCTCTCTCCCCGTCTTGTGCCGATACTCGCTCGTCTCTCTCTCCCCGTCTTGTGCCGATACTCGCTCGTCTCTCTCTCCCCGTCTTGTGCCGATACTCGCTCGTCTCTCTCTCCCCGTCTTGTGCCGATACTCGCTCCTCTCTCTCTCCCCGTCTTGTGCCGATACTCGCTCCTCTCTCTCCCCCTCTTTAATATTCTTTTCTCTTTCTTCTTATCCCTTCAATACTTCTTGCTCTCTCCCTCATGTTTTTATTGCTTTCCACTCTTTCTTTCTCTTCATTAAAAAGGGGGGGGGGGAAACAATCAGCACGTGCCAAACTTAATTCCGTTAAATGATTATTATTTGAAAATCGTTTTTAAATTTTAAATTATCAAATATATTACTTTTTTATTAAATGCGGAATATTTTATTAATTTTGTTTTTGTTTATTAAACAATTTAACAGCTTTGTTCGTTTACAAAGCGTAGTCCCCTTGTGGGTTTCCCCCACCTTTCCACCGGATAACAGATTGAAGTAGGGAAGGAATATCAGTTCCTAGCACTGCCAACAGGAAAAAGAGAGAGAGAGAGAGAGAGAGAGAGTTGCTTGTCAGAGCCAATAATTGTGTGAACATTCTGTATCAAACACCCACTTGAGGGATGGCGGGGGGGGGGGATTCTGCCACTTGGCTTGTGCAAACCTGAAATCTCAGACCTCGCAGCTGTCACTCTTGTTGTACTAACCACCGAGATGAACAATAATAACATTTATTTGCCTCTGAAAACAAAAAGGCACCGCGCAGTTCTGAACATCTAAAATTTGAACCGAGATTGCTTTTGCTGTGAAATCTGAGCAGACTGGAGAGAGTCATATTCTGGGATTGGTATTTTTTCTTTCTTTCTTTCTTCTTTCGCTTGGACCAAAATGCTAAAAAAGATGAGCCTTACGCCCGGTCTGGCATTAAATGTCTGCCTTCAAAGCAGCCCTACAGAGTAGGTACTTATGGCATCATTCTTTGCAACCTGTAACTACTTAGATCGTCAATGACTGCTGCTTCATCATCATCAACATCATTAACATCAACAGCACCATCACCATCATCACCACTAACAACACTGACATCATTATCAATATATTTCGTCTCCCATAGAGTCGAGCACGTATTACTGTCCTCTAAAATTACAAGGTGAATATAATTACTACTGATGCGATGATTAATCAGGAATCAGAAATATTGGAACTTTTTGGGGTAGCAGAATCAGAAACATTTCAGATTCCAAAAATGATTACTTTATATTCATTTTTTTTTTTTTTATTTAATTTTCCATTGCTGTAATTAATGTGAAATAATATTTATTGATTTTTAAGCTACTGGGAAAACTTCATTCTCTACATTTCATGGAGTTGAATTTACAGGGTTTTTTTTCTTTTATATGAACAAAGGTTCAGTATTCTCTGATTCAGTAACGCATACGTATTTCATTCTTGTGCCGATGTTGACGAGGTTAACACTGTTTCTCTGCTTTCCGGCAAAACACATATGCGACCCTTTCTCTTCTACATCCACGCGAGCAGAGTTCTTGAGTCGGAAGCTATAAGATCAGATTACGACTTCCCAAATTTCCGACTCTGAGGATTCCTAAAACTCTGACTTAAATTTGTTCAGTAATAATCGGAGTCTGATTAAAAACTCTGACTCGTAATCTTAGCATTCTTATTAGTCCAATTCTGAGTCCTTCCAGAATCTCCACTGCCTGCGAGAGATCTCCATTACAGAAATAAAACAACCAAGATGGTGACAGCAGTCTGAAACAAGTTAATGATGTAACTGGGTGTTTGGTAATCACAATATTTTGTCTGTTTCTTTCCTGTCTTTTAATGTAAATATATACAATACGAGTTAAGTGTTGCTGATGAGTATAATTTATTTGTGAATATCTTGCAGTCAATGAAATCCCACCTTCCGCAAGGAACTTATGATTATCTGAGCTTATTCGTTGTTATAATATTAGTTTTTTTTTTTTTTTTTTTTTTTTTTTTTTTGTGGGCAATTCTATTGCTCTTTATCTTGATTTCATTCAAAGGACAAACGGACTCCATTGGTCTTGCTTTTACGCTGCAATATGTTAGAAAGTAATATGTCGCACGAGAAGTCCAGTCTGTAAAATTATTAACATACGTGTTGTGTACTGTTCATATAGTACAATATAGACAACATGGTGTTGCCCGGGGTAGGGATAACAGCATTGAGGAGTTTTAACAATTGAAGACTCTCCCCCCCACCCTTTTTCACTCTCTCTCACTCTTTCTCTGACTCTTTCATTCTCTCACTCTTTCTCTCTCTCACTCTTTCTCTCTGTCCCTGTCTCTTTCTCCCTCTCTCTTTCTCTCTCCCTCTCTCTTTCTCTCTCCCTCTTTCTCTCTCTCCCTCTTTCTCTCTCTCCCTCTTTCTCTCTCTCCCTCTTTCTCTCTCTCCCTCTTTCTCTCTCTCCCTCTTTCTCTCTCTCCCTCTTTCTCTCTCTCCCTCTTTCTTTCTCTCTCTCTTTCTTTCTCTCTCTCTTTCTTTCTCTCTCTCTTTATTTCTCTCTCTCTCTCTTTATTTCTCTCTCTCTCTTTCTTTCTCACTCTCTCTCTTTCTTTCTCACTCTCTCTCTTTCTTTCTCACTCTCTCTCTTTCTTTCTCACTCTCTCTCTTTCTTTCTCACTCTCTCTCTCTCTTTCTCACTCTCTCTCTTTCTCACTCTCTCTCTTTCTCACTCTCTCTCTCTTTCTCACTCTCTCTCTCTTTCTTTCTCACTCTCAATCTCTCTCTTTCTCAATCTCTCTCTTTCTCACTCTCTCTCTTTCTCACTCTCTCTCTTTCTCACTCTCTCTCTCTTTCTCACTCTCTCTCTCTTTCTCACTCTCTCTCTTTCTCACTCTCTCTCTTTCTCACTCTCTTTCTGACTCTCCCTCTTTCACTCTCCGTCTTTCTCACTCTCTCTTCCTTTCTCTCACTTTTTCTTTCCCTTGTTTTCTCTCACACACATTTTATCTCACATTAACTCTCACTCACTCCATCACTCTCATACACACTCTTGCTCTCTCGCCCCCTCCAACACACTCTTGTTCTCTCTCTCGCCCCCTCCAACACACTCTTGTTCTCTCTCTCGCCCCCTCCAACACACTCTTGTTCTCTCTCTCGCCCCCTCCAACACACTCTTGTTCTCTCTCTCGCCCCCTCCAACACACTCTTGTTCTCTCTCTCGCCCCCTCCAACACACTCTTGTTCTCTCTCTCGCCCCCTCCAACACACTCTTGTTCTCTCTCTCGCCCCCCTCTCACCCACTCTTGTTCTCTCTCTCGCCCCCCCCCCTCTCACCCACTCTTGTTCTCTCTCTCGCCCCCCTCTCACCCACTCTTGTTCTCTCTCTCGCCCCCCTCTCACCCACTCTTGTTCTCTCTCTCGCCCCCCCCCTCTCACCCACTCTTGTTCTCTCTCTCGCCCCCCTCTCACCCACTCTTGTTCTCTCTCTCGCCCCCCCCTCTCACCCACTCTTGTTCTCTCTCTCGCCCCCCCCTCTCACCCACTCTTGTTCTCTCTCTCGCCCCCCCTCTCACCCACTCTTGTTCTCTCTCTCGCCCCCCTCTCACCCACTCTTGTTCTCTCTCTCGCCCCCCCTCTCACCCACTCTTGTTCTCTCTCTCGCCCCCCCTCTCACCCACTCTTGTTCTCTCTCTCGCCCCCCTCTCACCCACTCTTCTCTCTCTCGCCCCCCTCTCACCCACTCTTGTTCCCTCTCTCGCCCTCCTCTCACCCATTCTTGTTCTCTCTCTCGCCCCCCTCTCACCCACTCTTGTTCTCTCTCTCGCCCCCCCTCTGACACACTCTTGTTCTCTCTCTCGCCCCCCTCTCACCCACTCTTGTTCCCTCTCTCGCCCTCCTCTCACCCATTCTTGTTCTCTCTCTCGCCCCCCTTTCACACACTCTTGTTCTCTCTCTCGCTCCCCTCTCACACACTCTTGTTCTCTCTCTCGCCCCCTCTCACACACTCTTGTTCTCTCTCTCGCCCCCCCTCTCACACACTCTTGTTCTCTCTCTCGCCCCCCTCTCACATACTCTTGTTCTCTCTCTCGCCCCCCCCCTCTAACACACTCTTGTTCACTCTCTCGCCCCCCCCCTCTCATACACTCTTGTTCTCTCTCGCCCCCCCCTCTCACACACTCTAGTTCTCTCTCTCGCCCCCCCTCTCACACACTCTTGTTCTCTCTCTCGCCCCCCTCTCACACACTCTTTTTCTCTCTCTCGCCTCCCCTTCCCCTCTCACACACTCTTGTTCTCTCTCTCGCCCCCCCTCTCACACACTCTTGTTCTTTCTCTCGCCCCCCCTCTCACACACTCTTGTTCTCTCTCTCGCCCCCCCCTCTCACACACTCTTGTTGTCTCTCTCGCCCCCACCCCTCACACACTCTTGTGGTCTCTCTCGCACCCCCCTCTCCCACACTCTTGTTGTCTCTCTTGCACCCCCCTCTCACACACTCTTGTTGTCTCTCTCGCCCCCTCTCACACACTCTTGTTGTCTCTCTCGCACCCCCCTCTCACACACTCTTGTTCTCTTTTTCGCACCACCCCTCTCACACACTCTTGTTCTCTCTCTCGCATCCCCCCCCTCTCACACACACTGTTGTTCTCTCTCTCGCACCCCCCTCACACACTCTTGTTGTCTCTCTCGCACCCCACCCCCCTCTCGCACACTCTTGTTGTCTCTCTCGCACCCTCTCCCCTCTCACACACTCTTGTTGTCTCTCTCGCCCTCCCCCCTCACACACTCTTGTTGTCTCTCTCGCACCCCCCTCTCACACACTCTTGTTCTCTTTTTCGCACCCCCCTCTCACACACTCTTGTTCTCTTTTTCGCCCCCCCCTCACACACTCTTGTTCTCTCTCTCGCGCCCACCCTCTCACACACTCTTGTTCTCTCTCTCGCGCCCACCCTCTCACACACTCTTGTTCTCTCTCTCGCACCCACCCTCTCACACACTCTTGTTCTCTTTCTCGCACCACCCCCCTCTCACACACTCTTGTTCTCTCTCTCGCACCCCCTCTCTCACACACTCTTGTTCTCTCTCTCGCACCCCGCCTCTCACACACTCTTGTTCTCTCTCGCCCCCCCCCTCTCACACACTCTAGTTCTCTCTCTCGCCCCCCCCTCTCACACACTCTAGTTCTCTCTCTCGCCCCCCCCTCTCACACACTCTTGTTCTCTCTCTCGCCCCCTCTCACACACTCTTGTTCTCTCTCTCGCCCCCCTCTCACACACTCTTGTGCTCTCTCTCGCCCCCCTTTCACACACTCTTGTTCTCTCTCTCGCTCCCCTCTCACACACTCTTGTTCTCTCTCTCGCCCCCTCTCACACACTTGTTCTCTCTCTCGCCCCCTCTCACACACTCTTGTTCTCTCTCTCGCCCCCTCTCACACACTCTTGTTCTCTCTCTCGCCCCCCCCTCTCACACACTCTTGTTCTCTCTCTCGCCCCCCCCCTCTCACATACTCTTGTTCTCTCTCTCGCCCCCCCTCTAACACACTCTTGTTCACTCTCGCCCCCCCCTCTCACACACTCTTGTTCTCTCTCTCGCCCCCCCTCTCACACACTCTTGTTCTCTCTCTCGCCCCCCCTCTCACACACTCTTGTTCTCTCTCTCGCCCCCCCTCTCACACACTCTTTTTCTCTCTCTCGCCCCCCTTCCCCTCTCACACACTCTTGTTCTCTCTCTCGCCCCCCCCTCTCACACACTCTTGTTCTTTCTCTCGCCCCCCCTCTCACACACTCTTGTTCTCTCTCTCGCCCCCCCCTCTCACACACTCTTGTTGTCTCTCTCGCCCCCACCCCTCACACACTCTTGTTGTCTCTCTCGCCCCCACCCCTCACACACTCTTGTGGTCTCTCTCGCACCCCCCTCTCCCACACTCTTGTTGTCTCTCTTGCACCCCCCTCTCACACACTCTTGTTGTCTCTCTCGCCCCCTCTCACACACTCTTGTTGTCTCTCTCGCACCCCCCTCTCACACACTCTTGTTCTCTTTTTCGCACCACCCCTCTCACACACTCTTGTTCTCTCTCTCGCATCCCCCCCCCTCTCACACACACTCTTGTTCTCTCTCCCGCACCCCCCTCACACACTCTTGTTGTCTCTCTCGCACCCCACCCCCCTCTCGCACACTCTTGTTGTCTCTCTCGCACCCCCTCCCCTCTCACACACTCTTGTTGTCTCTGTCGCACCCCCCTCTCACACACTCTTGTTCTCTTTTTCGCACCCCCCTCTCACACACTCATGTTCTCTTTTTCGCCCCCCCCTCACACACTCTTGTTCTCTCTCTCGCGCCCACCCTCTCACACACTCTTGTTCTCTCTCTCGCACCCACCCTCTCACACACTCTTGTTCTCTTTCTCGCACCACCCCCCTCTCACACACTCTTGTTCTCTCTCTCGCACCCCCTCTCTCACACACTCTTGTTCTCTCTCTCGCACCCCGCCTCTCACACACTCTTGTTCTCTCTCGCCCCCCCCCCCTCTCACACACTCTAGTTCTCTCTCTCGCCCCCCCCCTCTCACACACTCTAGTTCTCTCTCTCGCACCCCCCCCCTCTCACACACTCTAGCTCTCTCTCTCGCACCCCCCCCTCTCACACACTCTTGTTCTCTCTCGCACCCCCCCTCTCACACACTCTTGTTCTCTCTCGCACCCCCACCCCCCTCTCACACACTCTTGTTCTCTCTCGCACCCCCCCCTCTCACACACTCTTGTTCTCTCTCGCACTCCCCCTCTCACACACTCTTGTTCTCTCTCTCGCCTCCTCTCACACACTCCTGCTCTCTATCACACTCTCTCTTTCTCTCTCACTCTCTTTCTTTCTCTCTCTCTCTCATTCTCTCTCTCTCTTTCTTTCTCTCTCTCTCTCATTCTCTCTCTCTCTCATTCCCCCTCTCTCTCTCATTCCCCCTCTCTCTCTCTCATTCCCCCTCTCTCTCTCTCATTCCCCCTCTCTCTCTCTCTCATTCCCCCTCTCTCTCTCTCAGTCCCCCTCTCTCTCTCTCATTCCCCCTCTCTCTCTCTCTCATTCCCCCTCTCTCTCTCTCTCATTCCCCCCTCTCTCTCTCATTCCCCCTCTCTCTCTCATTCCTCCTCTCTCTCTCATTCCCCCTCTCTCTCTCTCTCTCTCATTCCCTCTCTCTCTCTCACACACTCTAGCTCTCTCACACACTCTAGCTCTCTCTCACCTTTTCTCACACACACACTTTCGTTTTCTCTCGCTCTTGCTCTCTCCCACAAACTCTTGTCTGCTATCGCTCTCTCCCACTCCCTCTCTCTCTCTCGCTTTCTCTCGCTCTCTCTCTCTCGCTTTCTCTCCCTCTCTCTCTTTCTCCCTCTCTCTCTTTCTCGCTCTCTCTCTTTCTCGCTCTCTCTCTTTCTCGCTCTCTCTCTTTCTCGCTCTCTCTCTTTCTCGCTCTCTCTCTTTCTCGCGCTCTCTCTTTCTCGCGCGCTCTCTTTCTCGCGCGCTCTCTTTCTCGCGCGCTCTCTCTCTCTCTCTCTCGCGCTCTCTCTCACGCGCTCTCTCTCGCGCTCTCTTTCTCTCTCTCGCGCTCTCTTTCTCTCTCTCGCGCTCTCTTTCTCTCTCTCGCGCTCTCTTTCTCTCTCTCGCGCTCTCTTTCTCTCTCTCGCGCTCTCTCTCTCTCTCGCGCTCTCTCTCTCTCACGCGCTCTCTCTCTCTCTCTCAAGCGATCTCTCTCTCTCTCAAGCGATCTCTCTCTCTCTCAAGCGATCTCTCTCTCTCTCTCTCGCACACTCTTGCTCATATTCTTTCTCTCTGTTGTTTTCATGTAATAAAACCGAAAAAACAAAGATGGAAAAAGACTTATCTCGTTTCAATGTTACTTTTTAACAATTACCTGTCTCTAAAACTCTGTTTATACATGGTTGCACTAACATGACTATTTGTGCCATTAATTTTCTGTCAAACTCTTACTACTATACAACCAAAACTATCGAGGATTGCACAGATTAAATTAAAGTCTAAAAATGCATTAAATCTGTAACCATTTTTGAGGGGTACGATTACTGCTTGGCTCCTATCACTTCCTCTCCCCATGTCAAGGAGAACCAACTCCCTGACAATCTATCTATTATTGTTCCTCTAAAGAACTTTCCTTCCTCTGTGTACCTAAAAACAGTTAGAACTTCCACAATTTCTTTCCAAGAACTACACATATTAAACACAATACCACAGAGCTACTTCCCTGTAGATTACAACATGGCCGTCTTTATATCCAATGTCAATAAATACTTAAGTAATCAAATCTTGTCCCCTCCATTAATCATTTGCAATCCTTTCATAGTATTGTTCATCGTCAAATTGACAATCCCATTAACACTTATCCTTAAGTAGCTTTTAACCTTGATAAATGGTGACGCATTAGTATTAAAATAACAAAATAAAAAATAGATAAACATCTGATGTTGCTTATCTTGTTTGTGGACACTTCGCATGTTTTGGATGACAGGAAGGAGGAAAAATGTAAATAAAGGATGAATGATAAGAGAAGTAGTGGAGAAATGAAGTGATATAAACAAGAGTGGAGAGAGAGGGGGCGATATATTATGGCATCACAATGTACTCTGAGTTTGTGAAATCCTTTGAATTTATAATCTAACTAAAAATATGATACCACAGTCAAAAACGTATATATTTGACTAGATTTTTTAGCTCGTTAAAAATGTGAAAAAGTTATATCCCATTGATTAAAGTGAGTGCTTTATGCCAAATTGATGGTTGAATATGGTTAAATTTGTGTTCATTCTTGCATTAAATACTAATCCATATAATCCCTATTATCGATTAGATACCATAATACTTAGTTCATTGCACCTTATAATAAGAAAAGTCCATACAAAATTTCAGGCAGGTCAACCTGATTGTAGATATCCATAATTTTCAGGAAGCCTCCACTTCACTTTTTACTCCATTGCATCCAAATAAATTAAAATAAATATAACATCATGACCCCTTAGACATAGTAAGCTGTGTTTTTAAAAGTTCATAATGATTGGTCAGTAAGTTTAGGAGTGAATCCTGTATGTACAAATCTGCCCCCCCCCCCCGATCCCGACCCATCAACTGTGAGGATGGTGGTCATGTTCTGGTGTGTGCGAAGGTGGCTGACAAGCCGATCTTGTCCTTGAACTGCCTTTCACATTGAGGGCAGTTGGTGCCATTTCCATTTGGAGGGTTGGCTCGAGGGCGTTCTTCTCTCTCCCTCTTTTTCTTCTCTTCCAGGCCCAGCACTAAAGATGGCCGTGTCTTTAACGATGGTCCGACTCCAGGTTTGCCTGTCCTTGGCCTGGGTCTCCCATGTGTATGTGCTGATGCCACACTTCGTTTGCTTTCAAAAGATACCTGTATCGCTTCTTCTGGGCTCCTTGAATGCGCTTTCCTACTTTTAGCTGTTCATAGAGTTGTTTACTAATATATAATCATTTACACATGCATAACTTTATATATATATATATATATATATATATATATATATATATATATATATATATACTAGCAAAAGTACCCGTCATTGACTGGGTTCAAAAACAGCCTACAGAAAATGGACTCTGATTTATGAAAGTATGATAGGTTATGAAAAGGAAGGGTTGTAAAGAGATAGCTTCGAATTTGGGGGTATCAAAACCAAAGCAAAAAATGATGAAAGAAAAATAAAATAGATAAACCTCATAATTTACTATACCTACCTGTTCACACTGAAACACTTATTACAATATTCTGTGGATCTATATTAAAAAACCTTGTTAAACTTTGTGACATATTTCCATTCTATGGAGGTCAGGCGCGAATGGACACCCCATAATTTTATTATACCATATTTCTTCAAACTGAAACATAATCATCAAAGTATACTTATGCAGATAGATATGAAAAGTCTTTATTAAAGTTTGTGTCTATTTCCATTCTATGGAGGCCAGGCGCGAACGCAGATCCCACAGTTTTATTATACCATCCCTATTCAAGTTAAAACATACTTATCAAAGTATTATTATGTACATCTATATCAAAAACACTTGTAAACGTTTTTTTTAAATTTTTAAATTTTTTATTTCCATACTTTGTGGACCAGGCGCGAACGCAGACCCCACAATTTTAATGAACCACTGTTCTGCCAGATCAAACCTACCCATTCCTGTGTCTCGATACATCTATCATTATATGTAATCAGTTTTTTTAAAATAGTCAACCATATAGGAGCCTATTCGTGACCACACACACACACACACATATAAGTCCACTAGTACTAATAAGTTTCTGCGTTTGTCCAATGATGATGTCATAATTTCTTATAAACCCCGGGCCAGATTTGAATGGAAATTAGATCTCGGAAAAACCCGAGGAGAACAGGTTATTTTCTCAAGATTACGCATCAGACATATATATGACGACACATTCCTACGTGCAAAAAAAAAAAAAAAAAAGAAAAAAAGATCTATGAAAATGTAAATGAGCAGTTTAACTAACAAATCAAGTGCAAATGCAAAATCTTGCAGCAAAAAGAGATATTTTAATACAGTAGATATAATACAAGGGTTTTACTTTACAAAAAATGGAATAGTAACAAAGAACTTTTAGCTTTTTTGAAGGAAACTGACTTTCTCCTTTTTTACCTATTTTTTCTCTTTTCTTTTTCGTTTTCCTTTTTCCTTTCTCTTTTTCTTTCTTTTTTCCTTCTCCTTTTTCCTTCTCCTTTTTCCCTTCTCCTTTTTCCCTTCTCCTTTTTCCCTTTTCTCCTTTTTTCCTTTTCTCCTTTTTTCCTTTTCTCCTTTTTTCCTTTTCTCCTTTTTTCCTCTCTCCCTTTTTCCTCTCTCCCTTTTTCCTCTCTCCTTTTTTCCTCTCTCCCTTTTTCCTCTCTCCTTTTTTCCTCTCTCCCTTTTTCCTCTCTCCCTTTTTCTTCTCTCCCTTTTTCTTCTCTCCCTTTTTCTTCTCTCCCTTTTTCCTCTCTCCCTTTTTCCTCTCTCCTTTTTTCTTTCTTTCTTTCTTCTCTTTCCTTTTTATGCAGCTCTTTTTTTTTCCCATCTCTGGATGAAAAATAAATATTAATTGTAAGGCAAACCCATCAATATATATATATATATATATATATATATATATATATATATATATATATAAGGCTCTACCCAATTAAGAGGAGCAAACAATAGAATATATATAATATTTTTGTTTGCAAAGCATTTGAATTAATTCAATTATTTATTTAAAAAAAGGAGGGGGCATTTTTTTTTTTTTTTACTTTAATGCGACTCGAGAATTTCCTTCACTAATGTAACGCCCTCATATATATATATATATATATATATATATATATATACTAGCAAAATAATTTTCCAACAAAGGACTTGGGATTAATTTTTTTTTTTAATATAGTTTTAAAGGTTGAAAAACTTCCAAGATATATATGGTCTAGGCATAAGTGCCTAAACGACCACAGTGGATCTGATAAGATTTGAACTTCGTCGATTCCGTAGTTCGATATTATCCATTGGGCTAATTATGCACCCATTTAATAAAATGATAAAGATTTGTGTTCAAATTCTTTATTTTAAATTTCATAACATTTGTCATCGTTTAATCGTTTGATGTAGGGGTGTGAAAACAAATTCCAACAACTGTGTGGGTGGAAACGATTGTGAGTGAGTGGGAGGGAGCGTGGTAGCAAATAGTTTGTGAACCACTTTGTTTACTTAAATAAAAAAACACAAAAAAAAACGTGTCTATTCTTAATCTGATTCCCTCCCTTCCACAACTCTTGAAAACATCAGGATTCTAAATACCAGTTTATAGGTTTCTATGCTTCAGCATGACATGATAAAATGTCGTATTCATTATTTAAAATGTTTAAGTCATTATGTAAGTAATTTATTTACCTGCTTCTCAAAAAGGCAAAGTTTGACACAAGGTTGATTTATTGTGGGAATCCAACCTCCTCAAAAAAGTAGAGGATGAGGCATTCTGAATTAGTGAAATTCTAATCATACTTAGGCCCCATCAACATTCCCCAAAGAAAGCGCCTTGGGTGATCAACCATAAACCAATATCACCCCCTCTTCCAAAGATGGGGGTAATGCCTGGCAGGATGGCCTCCTGAGAACCACAAGAACAGATACTATATTTATTGTTTGTTAATTGGGGCTCTATTTATCAGCTGCTCAGAGACAAGGTCATGCATCCTCAATAGACAGTAATGTATAGTATTTAAAAAAAAAATACTTTATATTAATTATTGTACAACTGTCCCATGGGATTGTGAATAGGAACTATGATTGAGCACTTTATTTTCAACTAACTTGTGATAGGCTGCCGGGCATTATCTAGTCATAAAATATGCTTAGATATGATATTTTAATTTATGCAGATTTCGTATTTATTATTATGGTGTTGATTCTCGTTCAGTCTCGAAAGACAATGGATACCCTCTGTAATGGTAGCTGCACGTATAATTGTGAGGCAAGTATTGCGCAGTCCCCCATCTCTCCTGAATCGGCTCTGCTTGAGTTCAGTGGCAAGAAGTGCTAGACGACTGGAAACGATGCAAAAATAAGCAGAGAACACATACAGCACCTGGAATTTCCAAATGGTCACCCATTTTAGTACTGACCAGGTTCAACGTTGCTTAACTTAAATGACCTTACGAGAACCATTGTGTCAACGTGATTATGATATATTATACCCAATATATAGTAGTGATTTCAAAAGTTAAAATATATATATATATATATATATATATATATATATATAACTTTGATGCAGCTTTAATCATTACTATTTGAGCTATCATCAGATTGATAAATAGTTAAAAATGAACTGATTTTAACGTATAAACGTATAATGGCACATGTATACAAAAGAACTGTAAGTAAACTTTTAAGCCTGCCAAGTTCAAATTTTTTCAACTTTGACCCCTTAGCAGTTTTTTTTAACAGCTTAAGACCAAATTGATTGTGTTTCACAGGTTCAAATCCGCTGTATAAAGTTTCAATTCTGTAAACCAAAAATTGACAGAGGATTTTGGTAAAGACCGTTCCTCAGTCTGACAAGATCATATATATATATATATATATATATATATATATATATATATATATATATATATATATATATATATATATGTGTGTGTGTATATATTCCCATGGCAATACCATAAGACGAATATTTGTAGTTATATTTGTCTCCCTTCAAATATAATATTTTTAGTGGTCCTTTGTGCGATGTGAGTAGCCCCACATTCTGTGCCAATGGCTTTAGGGCTTCTTTTTGACATCCACCTCCACACATAACCTATCTTAAGCTGCACAATAGGTTAAGATATGGACTATAGTCTTTGTGCAGATGCCTGTGGTCTCTCATACAATGTGGATAGCCTCTGGTCTTTTGTCTTGTGCCAAGAACTTTATGCCTGCTGTTATATATTTCCACCAACACCTTATGTTGCAGACTAGGCTGGGATACAATTTTTTCTTTTCCTTTTTTTTCTTTTCCTTTTTTTTCTTTTCCTTTTCTTTATTTTCCTTTTTTACTTTTCCTTTTCTTTATTTTCCTTTTTTACTTTTCTTCTACTTTTCTTTTCTTTTTACTTTTTTCTTATTTTCTTTGTTTTTTTTCTTTTTCTTTGTTTTTTCTTTTTCTTTGTTTTTTCTTTTTCTTTGTTTTTTCTTTTTTCTTTTTCTTTGTTTTTTCTTTTTTCTTTTTCTTTGTTTTTCTCTTTTCTTTTTTTCTTTTTCTTTGTTTCTTTCGTTTTTTTTCTTTGTTTTCTATGCCATTAGTTTTTTTCTTTTCGCTTTGTCTTTTAATCTTTTTTCTTTTTTTCCTTTCATTTTTCTTTTTCCTTCTTTTGATTACTATTTTCGTTTTCTTTTCCTATTTTTCTTGGCGACTACAAAATATACTGATTGGTCTACATAGTTTAAAACTAGAATATCCCAACATTGCAATTTTGGCTTGCATTTATATCAATTCCAAATATTTGCCAATCATTTGGCTATTTAAAGTTGGTTAAAATTTGTCTACGTGGACTCGTCTCAAATATATTGGGGATGAGCTGGCAGGCAACAACAAAACTTGTTCACCAAAGGAACAATGTTCTGCAAAAAATCTCTTCAGTAGAATAAAAATCATGTTACAGAAAAATACTAAATTATTAAAATACAATGATCATTAATACTTTCCTGGAAATTTCTGGAAAAATTTGAAGATGTTCTTATCCATTTAATTTTTTTTTTTTTTTTTTGTACAGACACATTTTTATGCTCATTTTGAAAAAAGTTTCAGTTTTCACAATGTTTTTTTTATTATGATTATTATTATTAATATTATTATTTCTTAGACCTGTAGGGTCATTCCTCAGTGCAAAATATGTATAAAAACCAAAAATAACATGTCACTTCGTACCTATAATTATTATCTCTCTCATCGACAGTCTGATAAATTCACGATTTCGAAAATTTATATATATATATATATATATATATATAAATTTTCGACATTATGAATTTATATATATATGCGACAATATATGCAACCTATTTTTTTGTCTTAATATGAATAAAGGGAATTGTGAATTTTTATATATATATATATATATATATATAATCTCCTCACATATTATGCATTAATACATAATCGTCTCCAAAGTCATTGGCATAATTGGTGTATAAGCTTTACAGTAAAACTATTTCAATAAATGCACTGACGGTTGATGTTAAGGTCTCCATTTCCATTACTGTAAAGCTTAGATACCATTCATGCCGATGTTTATCTATTGATGCCTTATCAATATGATGAGACTAAATATATACAAATATTTGTTTTGCATTTATGACTAGCTTTTATGTAATACTGTTTCAATTAATGCCAGTACCAACAACCATTTAAATATGTTATAATATGCCTGTAGTTTATTGATCTTACTGGATTCCAAGACGAGCATTCATTTAGTTTGGTGGAATATCAGTCTTCATGGTGTTACTTGAGGTACCAACAAATTCATAGTTTTGCTATGATATTCATTTGCTGATATCTTTCCTCTAATGAGAAGAACGCATTTCTTTGAAACTCTGCGGATTAAGGATATTTCAATATATCTTATTTGAGTATCCTGTCGAACAATAAATTCATGCAAAATATAAAAATATATTTTTACAGCCTTGCATTTGTAGTCTTATATTAATTTTTTTGTAAATTTTGCGATGATGAATGCCCCTACTGGTATATGAATAAAAAAACAAACATATGCGGAGAACTACTATATGTAAAAATATAAGTAATAGGCTGAAACAATAGTACACATGTATAGTTAAAGCTGAAACAGATGCTAGGTAACATGTCGCATCCCCATTATGTTACCTAGCATCTTCTCCACTCTTCTGATGAGAAGCATTAGGCTTCGAAATGCCTTGGCATAAAGAGTCCCCTCTATCCCCTAACTAAACGTTTGTGTACCCTTATTGAATAAATGAACCATTCTATATTTACCAATATATAGTTTTTGTGACTTCATTTTCCATTCTTAGTGTTTCCCTATATATATATATATATATATATATATATATATATTATCTCAGCCAACTGTGTCTAGTAAGAGACCGTGCAATCCTTGTATTGAATCGTAGATGAGGAACAAAGAAAAAAAAATCACATGGATCATTTTATAGAAAGCAGTGATTTTTTTGCTTAATTGTTTAGAATGCTTGTTGAATGTCTGTCTGAGATTTTTTCTTTCTTGTTTCCTTGTTATGAATTCTGAATTGGTTCAAGAGACTCTATTGATTAGCGGCAAATAACAAGCGATTTTATAGATTTTCTCTTTAGAGCATTTAGAGAACATGTCTCAGTACAGCTGTTTGCATTGGTGCTCGTACTTTGATATTAAGAAAAAAAGATTTGATGCATTCGTATAACAATAGAATAACTCTTTTGTGCCTGGAGTAACAAAAATGCAGACTTTTGACATTAGTAACTAATAAAAAGGAGATATAAAAAGTACTTATGTATGTATGTATCTATGTATGTGCATATAAAAATCAATAGGACAAATATATAAATGTTTATATCTTTTTAGTTATTTCTTATTTTGTTGATGTGTAGGAATAAAAAATCTTTTGAAAAAAAAAAAAAAAATTTTTTTTTCTAAATGAAGAAAAATTTCAGCCAATCCTTTGGACTTTAGAAATCCAGTATTAATAATAAAAGATTGCAAAAATATAAATACGACCAGGGATTCAAATAATGTAGAAAATCACACATGCTAAACGCCATTTCTGGGGTGAGAACTTGAATGCCTACTCGAGAGAACTTGAATGCCTACTAGACACTATCCTCGAGTGTCTAAGATTTCTCTATATGTTTTTGACAAGAAAACCTGACATGAGGCTACTTTCCCTACAAGAAAACCCTGACTGAATATTTAAGATTACTTAATATTGACAGCCCAAATAAGATCTCCTCTGTATGGCTTACCCATGCTAGTTTTTATGAGGAATAGTACATCTTCTCCAAGTGATGTTGCCTCAAGTAACAACACGGAGCTGGATACTCCACCAGACTAAGTGAATTCTTGTTGAGGAATCCAATAAGATCAAGAGACCACGCTATATACTAAGATACTATAACTTATTTAAATGATCGATTAAGTAGAAGAAAATTATATTTCCAACTTTTTTACTAACTCGGTGTTTGAGAGATTAAGGAAAACTTTAATGGTATATTCGATTATCTATGCATCTCAAATAGAGATCAAGTGTTAATTAAAGTGATCATTAAAGTTCTTCTTTACCTCTCACTAACTTGAGTTAGTAAAGAAGTTGAGAACAATTTTCCTCTCCTCAACTGACTATTTAAATATGTTATAATATACCTTTCTTGTGGTCTATTAGGCTTACTGGATTCCAGGATGAGCATTCATCTAGTTTGGTGGAATATCCATCTTTGTGGTGTTACTTGAGGTAGCATCACTTGGAGAAGGTGTATCATTCCTCATAAAGGCTAGTGTGTGTTAGCCATAACCAAGGAGATCATATTCGGACCACGAATACGATGTGATTTTGAATATTTAGTAAGGGTTTACTTCTAGGGAAAAGTATTATCATGCGGAGGTTGTCCTGACAAACCCATGTACAGAGACACCTTAAACACTTGAGGATAGTGTCTAGTAGACATTCAAGTTCTATCCAGTACGCATTCAAGGTTTTCATATTACTACTAAGCTCTACTTACATATTGAACACAGAAATGTGTGTGTATGTATATATATATATACATATATATATATATATATATACATATATATATATATGTGTGTGTGTGTGTGTGTATTTATAAAATTAAATTCAAGATGGCACGATGAAATGTTTTCCTCATGCGGATATCTTTCCTTGGATATCATTTCTTAGTCCTTTTTTTTTTTTTCTGATTTCTGGAATTTCTGTTTTTCCTTCCTTGAAGCAAACTTTTTTCTTTATTCCATCCAATTATGTGTGACTGTCTAATATTTATCTGTCTCTGATTTGTGAGATGGCAGCATTCAGCTATATGCACACTAAAACACATGTAAGATTCTTATGGAAAAAGTAAATATAAAAGTAGCCTATATATAAAAAAAAATGAATGCAAAAAATAAAAATCATGATTGTGGACTGATTTTTGTAGTAACTGGAATGTAATTCTATAGTGTGTGTGTGCATGTGTACTCCATATTAAAGTTGGGTTGTTTTTAGACATCATTGATAACTCCCATTTTACAAAATCAATATTTAATTCTAAATAGACAATTCTTGTGAATCATAGCATCATGTTGTTTAGAACAATAAACTGTAATTTGATTTACATTTTCAAAAAAATATATCCGACTAACACCATTTTTCAGATGGCGGTTATCTTTGATTTAGCTTTAAATTATAAATACTAATCCCTCTTATCGTTTCAATATGATTATTTACATTTCCTTTTCGTTCTACTGAATGAGATTGATTTCGGCATGGTTGTCTCTCTTTCATCACTATTTATTTAGTTATTGAATTATCTACCCTTGGCTTTTGGAATTCGTTTATTTTGAAAAATCTTCTGAATGGAAGAAAATGTCGCTATATTGAAATACTTTATTCGGCTAGGAATATTTTTCAGATAGTTGTCAAATTTGTTACAAACTGCAATTTTCAATTAAAATGGATGTCTTATTTAGTTTTTAATAGTAGATACTATTAGTTATAATAAGAATACAGTATTGCATTCCTCTATTGCTGATTGTTTCAACATGATTATTTACATTTCCTCAAGATGCCTGCTTGATGAAATGCAAACAGTAACTTTTAAGCAATTATGAGAATAACAGTTCAATCTATACAGTCTATTATATAGAACTGTATCCACTTTTTTACACAGCCACATTTGCTTTACATATGTATATATATGTGACCATTTCTTGTATTTCCTCTCATTTGCAGATAAAGAAAATGCTAACAAGTTATGAAATGGATTTAAAGCCAATGTTTTTCACTAGGCTTTGCTTATTTGTGAAACCATTCATATCACGAGATCCAAACTTCTGTAAAATTCACAAGTATATATATATATCTTTTATCGAAAGTTAGTTTTAAAAAACAATAAAGTGCTCAATCGTAGATTCTACAAGAACCGGTAAAATTATTTTATACCATACTAGCATTTCAGCCCGGCTTTGCCCGGGTGTTTTGAGGTGTACGCTTAGCAAAACAAAAAAAAAGTCAATTTTTTTTAAAATTTGACCCCTATTATGACCCCTTAACATTTATAGTTTCGGGCTCAAATCACTTTATTAAGTTAGATCCAGGTTCAAGGAACCTATATCTAAAATTTCAAGTGTCTAGACCCAAAATTGTCGGAGGAGTTTGGTAGAGTTCTTAAAGGTCAAATCGTTGAAATTTGACCCCTTAACAGCCAAATTTCTGGCTGACACCCGTCACATCGATTTTCCCAAATCTCAGTACCCGGTATTTCAAATTTCGAGTCTATAGGCTAAAAATTGACAGAGTTATTGCGTAGGGAAATGTACACAGACAGACAAACAGACACGTTCACTTTTATAGATATATAGATATTACAATGCCTGTTGTGGATACCTGCATTTCACCAATTTGTTTATAACAAAGATTCATTACTTGATTTTTGTTATCAAAGGTTCTGAAATTGGATTTAGAAATTGTACACCATCAAAGCTCATTGGGTATGCCATTCTTAAACCAGATTTCAAAACTTTGAATAACAAAAGGAAACTAACAAAGCTTTCTGTTAAATTCAGGATGGTCAGATTGACACTCGGCTATACTTAATAAGCTGTGTGTGTGTATATATGGAGAGATGAAAAAGGAACAAACCAAAATTATATGTTCATCAACGTTCATCAGAGTGATTGTTAATTTTTTTTTTACATGGTAGTCATCACTTATGAAGGCCCGGAAGCCACTCGGGGATAAGAGTTATTGTGTGTACAGTAATCAATGAGATAATACTGTAGTAATCGTTAGTAATGGAGATTTGATAAAGTGTCATTACTTAAGGGAGCGGTTTATCAGGAATTTGTTTATGTTGGACTTATAGACATCCAAGTTGTAATCAGGTGGGAAACAGGAAAACGGAAGAGTTCCACAGGTGTGCACTTCTGAGAAGCTTTGGTCATGAAATCTACGTTTTGATTTAGGCACAGACAAAGAGTGGGGAAAATTATTGACAGTGGTTTCCGCTAGATGAGTGTTTTTCGTGAAAGATGTGCGGGGGGGGGGGCTAGAGATTGGAGCTCAGACGAGTACTTGCCATGGAAATAACGATAAAACAAAGACAGGCTCGCAATGTCTCTTCTGTGGGAGAGAGGTTGCAGGGAAGAGAAAAGGGCCCACAAAGTCTATTTTGTCCCCTGTCAAGGCAAGATAGGCTGTTTTTGTGTTTGTTTAATGGACCAGGGTTCAATCCTTGATCGAATCATACCAAAGACTTAAAAAAAAAAAAATAGTACTTTGTACACACTTGTTTAACACTCAACATTATAGGAGAGAATCAAAGTCAAGTGAAGTAATCCTGGCGATGGAGAGGATGCTCTTCCCTACACCTACCAGCTAATGAAAAGGTAGCCTTTGGGTCACCCTTGACTATAGTCAGTTACTTAGCGTTTTAACTTTAATGCATTTACTGGTTATTCTAGTTATATTGCTTCATCTATGTATTAATAGGATATGTGTTATTTATTTATTTGGGTGTGACTGTCGTTTAATCATTATGGACTTCCATTTCTTGTAATAAATAATTTTACCAAGACTTCTTCATAAGTTTTGTTTTCGGGTTCGACTATATATATATATATATATATATATAGTCATCCACATACAGTACTATATATATAGTCATCCACATACAGTACTGCTTCGCTGTTTCACAGCTCATCAGTGCGGCTAGACAGGCAACTACCTCATGCCAGGATTGAAACCCAACCGCCTGTACGACAGTCAAGGCTTCTAACCATTACGCTAATCGGCGGCTGCTGTGTGAGTCGTGAATTAACAATGTTTTGACGTCGTCCGAAATACCTAAGCTCGATTTTTTTATTTTTTTTTATTTTTTATTTATTTATTTTTTTTACACAAAGAGCATCGCTTTCTACGCTAATGTATCACTTCTCAATATGCTCAACTCAAGATAAAGTGTATTATAGTCATCCACATACAGTGCTGTTTCACAGCTCATCAGTAATATATATATATATATATATATATATATATATATATAAAATTGCCTTCCTACTAATGAAATAACTGTAATGGAAAATATTCAGGAAATAAACGAAGGTTATAAAAAAGAAAACGTGAGTCTTTGAATTGTCAACAAAATTTTGCACTATATATATATATATATATATATATATATATATATACATATATTTTCTGAAGTTTTGGTTTCGGTTTTGATTCAAGCTGATGCACCCAAGTCATATGGATATATTTTTTTTATTTTTGAGATCGCAACTTTATAAAATATAAAATGAAAGAACATTAACTCTATCATAATATATACGAAGTCTGCAAGAATTAAAATATCATATTTAAGTGTACTTTACGACCAGGCTATGCCAGGTGTTTGTGCTAGCTTAGATGAATACTTTTGCAGTTTTAACAAAAGAGTTATAATAATATCAAAGAGTCTCCATTTAGGCTGAACATTTACAGAATACCAACATCAATATATTACATATGAATGAGTCTGTGGAATTTCCACAGGTTATGCTAGTTACTACAGGAATACATTATTCTTATTTTATTTATTTATTTGACAGCGTCTGTTAAAATTTGATGTAATTCGGTTGATTATCATACACAGAACCTTTATAACTGATCAACGATTGTTCCTCCCAAAATACTTGTTCAGTTTCACACTCATCTTTTTTTCCTTCTCTAAAACGTGTATCGCTTTTCCATAAAGACAAAGGTTCCCTCGGCTCTAAAGCCACCAGAGTCTAGCCGATTGTTGAGTTGGCTTGTTCTCTGTTGGTTTGGATATGGTCTTGTGCAGTTCTATTAGATCCACCCTCCCAGGCTTTACCTTCTCACCCTTTGAAAAGAGCTTAGTGTATTGCTAAGCGCCTGAGACGTCCTTACCAGGAAATGCTGATGGGACTGCTCAGGCAATTTTTAGTAGGCCAGGGTGTTAATCATCTAAGGCACTGATTTTTCAGATCTCCTGACCTTGTGTCATATCTTCCCACTCTGGGAAGGAGATAAATATACCAAACGTTACATCTTATCAATATGCCCTTTGGTTTCAATGAAAAATTTGCAATATCATTAAAACAAAAAAAGACATACATACGAAACTTGAATAGAACAACCAGTTTAGTTTTTGCTCCACTACTCCCCCACCACCCTCACAGTAAATTTTAACAAGGAGTAAGTTTTTAACTATTATCAGGGATTTAGCAAAGAAGCAAAGAAATGAAGAAAAAAAAAAAATGACTAAAAAATTTAAATATATAACAAATAAATGTTACTAAATGAAAGATAAGTTACTGGTCTACCTACCTGAATAAGTTTTGTGTGTTTTGGCATATTTTGAAACTTTTATTCAGTTTAAAAAAAGTACTAGTGTACAGTCCATAAGGTAAGCCAATAACATGGGCGACCCCAAACATGCTGTCTTCGGAGAGGTCAATAATGTCTCCAAATTCTAAAAATACATAAAATACTGGCAGAAATTTACTCAATAAGTGTCATCGTGAAACTTATTTTTTTATTCGGTATTAAATGATCTGAAATAATTTGAAAACAAAATTAAATCAAACCAAATCGGTATGGTCATTTTAGTTCTTGCGTTGCAATTTTGGGTATCCTCAACTTCCCAGGCAACGCTGGAGCACTGATCTGGCTAATCTATATATCTATGAAAATGTGTGTGTGTGTGTGTGTGTGTGTGTGTGTGTGTGTGTGTGTGTGTGTGTGTGTGGACAACTCTTAACCTATATACTCAACGAATTTTTGATCTACAGACTTGGAATTTGATATATAAGGTATTCAATAAAGATTTTAAAGATCGTATCAAGTTGGTCTAATGGTTATCGTACTTGACTCACTATCTTTAGGTTTTGGTTTCGATCTCAGTTCGAGTATATTTTTCTTTTTTTTTAACTTACAAAAAATGAACTGCTTTCAAAAAACATAATACTCGCATGCACATGTCTTAGTTTCTTTTTGTTTTTTCGTTTTTTTTTTATTTTTTATTTTTTTTAAGGAATTTAACGTTATGTTTAATACCGGGAAACACCGGGCACATCTGCTAGTACTAGACAGAAATGATGCACCCTCAAGGCGAATTTTAACCTAATTCTAAATTTAATATGATCTAATATAAATGTATAGTTTTCTCGATGTTAACCCAAATGAATTTGGTCCTTTTTCATTTCCGTTTCCTGGTTTACAAGCAAAAGGAAGAGAAAGGTCATTTTAAAACTTTGCATTTCCATAAAGTTATTAAAAAAAATATTACTCTTTATTACATTTATAAACCATGTAATATAAAATAACACAGCCTGTCTTATTTATTAATGTCAGACGGCTCGACTCGTAAAGCTTAGGAAGGAGACAAGGCAAAACGTGTAAGTTTTGATTAAGATTTAAAGATAGCATCAGCAGCAGCTGTGACATAGGACATTCATGGGGTAAATATTTTTATGGGTGTATTTCATTTTTTACCGACATTTCTGGAAATGTAATCAAAAATGTCATCTATATTTAGAAAAACGTGTTATTTCTATGTTCTAGCATGCAAAGTTATGTCGTCAATTTTTTGTAGTCAAACCCAGATGGCATTTAAGCTGACAAATCAAACTTTGCTCTTTACTTCTGAGTAGCCAGTTTTTATTTATTGTTGTAATGTGTTATTGGCAACATAAAAAATATACTTACCTAAAATTTGAAAATGACTTAATGTATTAAACATTTTTTTTTTTAATAATAACCTAACATTAACAATAAAAATCAACAACAACAAAAAAATAGCTCATTTTAAGTTGAAGAATTTAATACTTGTTTACCTTAATAATTTAGAGAACAAACGATACCATAATGATCAAATTTAACTTTCAAAATTCTATTTAAAAAATAATGTTGGGAATAAAACAAATGGCATAGATAAAAAAAAAAAAGATTTCCTGGCAAATCCTCGTAGGTACTACTAGTTATATATTAGCAGGTCGCCCGGCCATAAGATATGCTGAAATATTATATTCATGCAGTTATCGTATTTATTATTATAGAGCCAATTCTCTATTGATTATTATATTGTACCCAATAGATAGTAATGATTTCAAAAGTTAAAAAAAAAAAAAATCTGAATGGGTGCCATCAGCTGAAATTAAAACCAAAGCATACAGCTTTCCAACCTTGTCCGTTAGCATATGACTTAAATCCATACATATACAAAAGCAGCAAAAAAAAAAAAAGAAAAAAAAAAGAAAAACAAACAAACAAAAAAAAAACATTGTTTAACCTATAATTTATATATATATATATATTGGATACAATATAATCAATAGAGAACTGATTCTATTATGATAAATACAAAATCTGTATAAATTTAAATATCAAATTTAAGCATATTTTACAAATGAGCAACGCCGGTTGACCTAGTAGTATATATATATGAAAGTAACCTCGTCTGTGTGAAAAATGGTCTCTACCAAACTACTCTGTCAATTTTTTTCCTACAGACTTGAAACTTGATATATAGGGGATTCAGACCTGTGGAACAAATTCGATTCGGTTTTTAGCCAGTAAAAATAGCTGCTAATTAATCAATATTGTAAAAAAACAAAATGGATCAGGAGTAAGTCGACTAAACATGTATCAGCTACACATGCACAAATATTCATTTATATGTTTAACAACATAAAATATTACTTGTAAGCTAAGTGATATTTATATTGTTATTATATAAGTCACAAGAAGGGAGAACCGATGCTACCTGGGATTAAACGAGCATCAACAAATATTCCATACTTTCAATACTTTTATTGTGATGAAAATCGCATAAATTGCCTATTTTTCAATCAATTGCCTGCTTTAGTCTGGGACCCACCACGGTGCACCAGAAAGAAGCTTCACATGCCTCCTCACAGTGACTTCGTCCATAATATATTGTAGTCTACATTGCACTATAGACAATCTACGGTTGATTTTATAAAATTATTTTTATATAATGGCTTCAAATAGTTTAAAATGCAAAAGTTAAGTGTTATGGTTCAATTGTGCTCTAAACAGAAACATTCATTTTGAACACGTCTCTGTCTTATCAAAGAACCTACTGTCGATTTTATATGTCGGGCCCTTCTGCTTGTGCAATGATAAAACTTCTCAACTGCACTTGTGATGTTAGGCTGTATCAGAGTGTTAACTTTGGTCAAAATTGAATTGTTTATTCTTCAATTGGATTTTTTCAATTATCGATTTTTGATACTTATCAGGGCCATTCCAATTCAAAATCTATCTAAGAACACTCCCAGACACATAAAGTACAGTTGTACAAAATCTCAATAAATTGGCCCAGCCATTTCAGAGTCCACAGGGAACACACACACAGTGCCTTTTATATATGTACAGATAAGATTATCTGGTCAATCAGTTTTAATGTTCATGAATTAAACGGCTGATAATTTTTTCAAATGGTTTTGTCATTTGGCCTAATAATGTCTCTCTCTCTCTCATATATATATATATATATATATATATATATATATATATATATATATATATATATACATATATATATATATATATATACATATACTAGTGTTGGGACGATTAATCGGAATTAGAAAAATCGAAACTTTTTGATGTATTAAAATCGTAAAAATTTGAGCCTCATTTCTGGAAAACGATTCTTTAAAAATGTTTTGGCATTAAAAAAATGAAATAAACACATTTAATTTATTTATTACAAGATTATTCATTTATAACAAAAAAACTCTAAAAGATTAAAGACTGCAGGTGAGGAATCCCATTCCCAGATGTAAGCATTGAATCTCAGTCTAATTTATTGTTTATTGCTGAACTATAGTAAAGTAAATATTGGAGAGTTCACTTGTCTATTTCTTAATTACATTCAATTTCATGCCTATTCAGTTAACATTTGACACCCCCCTCAGAGAGTTCAGTTTGTGACAGGTTTTATTTTATTTATTTGGTGTTGCACTGACCTTTCTGTTAGATCTGATGACCGCATTGGGGCACCATCGTGGCCTTCGTTCCTGTGGCCATAGTAAATGTCTAGATTGTAGGCTACGGTTGACCCCAGTTAAAAAATAGATGAAAAATCTCCCAACGAATTTATCAAAATTTTGGATAGAATACATTAAGGAAATACATTTAGAAGTTTGTCAAAGTAAAAAAAAACAAAAGACAAGTAACCTCTTTCCTAAAAACATGAGATTTTCCATTGAACACACTGAAAAAAAAGCAATTATTTTAGAATTTTAAGTGGGATTTAGTTACCTATTAAATTTTACATAAAATATTCCCACTTTGGCCCCATTCTAACTTTAAAATTTCTCATCGTCACTATTATTATTATTATTATTATTATTATTATTATTATAAAATAATAATTTATTAGTTATTTTTATTTTATTTTTATTTTTTTACAGTAAAACAACCCAATCTAATAACCGACGGAATCTTTATAATTCGGATAACACAGATTAACATTCTTTGATAAGGGAAAGGCATAGAATGGTCAACAAAGCCACTTTCCATGTTAAGAAGGGTTTTCTAAAGAGTAACATTATTATTTAAAACTCATTCTTAACAAAGGAGGAGACTTTAAGTATTCTATTCCTATACCGTCATCTTATTTTACATATCAATCGTCGACTGTTTTGAATTATTTATGAAACAATTGAAAATAGCATTTTGTACACTAACGATGAAACAATACATTTCGGATTTGTTTTAAAATTAAAATAACTCTTTACTTGTTTCACAATTTTCGATCAGTTACAAGTAAAACATTTGAAAAATATATTCAGTAAGGAGTACTCGTATAATGTACTCCTTTCATAAGTGTAATTGCATGTTTGCAGAAATCTATGCAAACATTACAGTAATTTGTAAATATAAAAAAAGCAACAAATCTCCAAGTAAATATTTACATATTTTAAAAGAATCGGAATCAGTAATTTTATCGGAATCTGAAAAAAAATTTGGAATCGTCCCATCACTAATATATATATAATGTTTATGGGAAAAATAGTCTTATTCAATTATATTTCACCCTTTATTTATATCAATCCTTTTGTTTATGAAGCTCGATGTATGTTAAATATACCTGCAGAGCATATACAAATGAATGACAAAAAAATCTATATTCCAAATTGCCTAACTTTGGGGAAAACCAGCTCCCTGTTTATTAGGGGGAGTGTCTCGTCTCAAAATGAAAGCAACCGTCTGATATGACGATAAGCCGACATTGACCAAACGTTAAATCGCTTTCTAGTTCTCTGAAAAGAAGCCTTTTGAAGACCTACACAAAAAGCGAACATACATACATACACACATTTTCGCTTTTATATATATAGATTAGAAGTGACTGCTGTTCTGATTGTACCTATTTACTATGCCTCCCCACGGGACAGAGTTAGACACCAGGGTCGTTTTTTAACGTGGAGAAAAGGTACAAAAATAAAAATTGTCTCAATCGTGAAGGATTTCTCCTCCACTGAAAGAGAACGAGAAATGGAAGTGCAGCATCTGAAGAACAGATACTATTAGGAAGCAAAATCTGTTATAACACTGACCGATACCACGTGATTCACACTAAGTCTAATGTCGTAATCAAGACAACAATCAGATGACCACGGCCTGTGTAGTGAACACACACAAACGCGGGTTTTCATAAGTAATTTTACTTTTATTCCCCACGAGAGCAATATGTGACATAATGTCGTTTTTAATGGGATGGAGGAAAACCATTTCCCCAAAAAGGGTCACTCTGGCAGTAGACAAAAATAAAAAATACCCTAGTATAGAAGGGTTTCTCCTACATTGACTGAGGACAAATTGCATCTGAACAGATACCACACTCAGATCTCAGCCTAAAGGCCAGATTCTACTTTTTCTATTTAAAAATTACTTATGAATTATTTGATTAAAAAAATTATGTTTTGATCCGGTTATCATTTAAAATATTAGATTGGTGCAAAAATAATGTCATTTTTTGACTTTCAACTTTAAAAGATCATAACTCCTTTCATAATAAACTTTATTAATCGAAATAAGAACCATTAGAATCGACACATTTTTGCCAACGAGAAACAAGTTTATTTATCCAATTAGTATAGAAATCCGGAATTCTTGAAGCGATGAAGTCATTGAAGGCCGATTCGGCAACATCTCAGCTTTTGAAGCATTTTTCGCGCAGGAAGTTGTCGAGATGCTTGAAAAAGTAATAATTGGTGGATGAAAAGTCTGGTGAATATGGCGGATGAGGCAGTCTCGTAGCCCAATTCGTTCAGCTTCTGCAGGATCAGTTGAGCAACGTGTAGGTGAGCGTTGTCATGCAGGAGAATTTGTCCCTTCATATCAACCAATCTCGGGCACATACGTTGGCACTTCTGGTGCATTTCGCCTATTTGTCGGCAGTACTTCTCCGCCGTAATCGTTTTGCCTGTATTCAAGAAACTGTGATAGATGAGACCGGCCGCAAACCACCAAACAGTCACCATAACATTTTTATTTTTTTTTTTATTTTATTTATTTTATTTTTTTGTGTGTGCAATTTCGGCTTCGGGAAGTGTTGTGGAGCTTCTCCGGCATTCAACCACTGTTGCAATAATATCGAAGATTTGAACAATTTTATATTAATTTCCTCAAGCAACAGTTGATGAAGTTAGGTATAAAATATCTTCTGAAATGGTTTTAACAGAACTTAATTTATCGGCCCTTTTTTTTAGTGAGAGTGACGCTAAAAATGCTAGTTATAAATTGTACCAAAATAGTGTCAAATCGATAAGGTGGAAGAGCCAAATGAAGGGCCTAAAGAAATGGCCGGTCTAGGATTTCTGCTATACGTTAACACAGCAGTTTGCATGGACGTTAATTACAGCAAAATTATGCGAATGATTTTCGCAGACTTTAGTAAACTTTATTTTGTAAAAGTGGACATCAGTTTTGTTTAGTAGATCATTCTGCAATGTCGTAGATTTTTGTCTTTCTTTTCCTCATCTCTGTTTCTTGTTTCTGTTCTCTCTTCTTCAGTTTCTTTTTTACTCTCTTTACTATGCTCACTCTCTCTATCTCTTCTTGACTCTCTTTCTCTATCTCTTCTTTACTCTCTCTCTCTCTATCTCTTCTTTACTCTCTCTCTCTATCTCTTCTTTACTCTCTCTCTCTCTACTTTACTCTCTCTCTCTCTCTATCTCTTCTTTACTCTCTCTCTCTATCTCTTCTTTACTCTCTCTCTCTATCTCTTCTTTACTCTCTCTCTCTATCTCTTCTTTACTCTCTCTCTATCTCTTCTTTACTCTCTCTCTCTATCTCTTCTTTACTCTCTCTCTCTATCTCTTCTTTACTCTCTCTCTCTATCTCTTCTTTACTCTCTCTCTCTATCTCTTCTTTACTCTCTCTCTATCTCTTCTTTACTCTCTCTCTATCTCTTCTTTACTCTCTCTCTCTATCTCTTCTTTACTCTCTCTCTCTCTCTCTATCTCTTCTTTACTCTCTCTCTCTATCTCTTCTTTACTCTCTCTCTCTATCTCTTCTTTACTCTCTCTCTCTATCTCTTCTTTACTCTCTCTCTCTATCTCTTCTTTACTCTCTCTCTATCTCTTCTTTACTCTCTCTCTATCTCTTCTTTACTCTCTCTCTATCTCTTCTTTACTCTCTCTCTCTATCTCTTCTTTACTCTCTCTCTCTATCTCTTCTTTACTCTCTCTCTCTATCTCTTCTTTACTCTCTCTCTCTCTATCTCTTCTTTACTCTCTCTCTCTCTATCTCCTCTTTACTCTCTCTCTCTCTATCTCTTCTTTACTCTCTCTCTCTCTCTATCTCTTCTTTACTCTCTCTCTCTCTATCTCTTCTTTACTCTCTCTCTCTCTATCTCTTCTTTACTCTCTCTCTCTCTCTATCTCTTCTTTACTCTCTCTCTCTCTATCTCTTCTTTACTCTCTCTCTCTCTATCTCTTCTTTACTCTCTCTCTCTCTATCTCTTCTTTACTCTCTCTCTCTCTATCTCTTCTTTACTCTCTCTCTCTCTATCTCTTCTTTACTCTCTCTCTCTCTATCTCTTCTTTACTCTCTCTCTCTATCTCTTCTTTACTCTCTCTCTCTATCTCTTCTTTACTCTCTCTCTATCTCTTCTTTACTCTCTCTCTATCTCTTCTTTACTCTCTCTCTCTATCTCTTCTTTACTCTCTCTCTATCTCTTCTTTACTCTCTCTCTATCTCTTCTTTACTCTCTCTGTATCTCTTCTTTACTCTCTCTCTGTATCTCTTCTTTACTCTCTCTCTCTCTCTCTTCTTTACTCTCTCTCTCTCTATCTCTTCTTTACTCTCTCTCTATCTCTTCTTTACTCTCTCTCTATCTCTTCTTTACTCTCTCTCTATCTCTTCTTTACTCTCTCTCTATCTCTTCTTTACTCTCTCTCTCTCTTCTTTACTCTCTCTCTCTCTATCTCTTCTTTACTCTCTCTCTCTCTATCTCTTCTTTACTCTCTCTCTCTCTATCTCTTCTTTACTCTCTCTCTCTCTATCTCTTCTTTACTCTCTCTCTCTCTATCTCTTCTTTACTCTCTCTCTCTCTATCTCTTCTTTACTCTCTCTCTCTCTATCTCTTCTTTACTCTCTCTCTCTCTATCTCTTCTTTACTCTCTCTCTCTCTATCTCTTCTTTACTCTCTCTCTCTCTATCTCTTCTTTACTCTCTCTCTCTATCTCTTCTTTACTCTCTCTCTCTATCTCTTCTTTACTCTCTCTCTATCTCTTCTTTACTCTCTCTCTATCACTTCTTTACTCTCTCTCTATCTCTTCTTTACTCTCTCTCTATCTCTTCTTTACTCTCTCTCTATCTCTTCTTTACTCTCTCTCTATCTCTTCTTTACTCTCTCTCTCTCTCTCTATCTCTTCTTTACTCTCTCTCTCTCTCTCTATCTCTTCTTTACTCTCTCTCTCTCTCTCTATCTCTTCTTTACTCTCTCTCTCTATCTCTTCTTTACTCTCTCTCTCTATCTCTTCTTTACTCTCTCTCTCTATCTCTTCTTTACTCTCTCTCTCTATCTCTTCTTTACTCTCTCTCTCTCTATCTCTTCTTTACTCTCTCTCTCTCTATCTCTTCTTTACTCTCTCTCTCTCTATCTCTTCTTTACTCTCTCTCTCTATCTCTTCTTTACTCTCTCTCTCTATCTCTTCTTTACTCTCTCTCTATCTCTTCTTTACTCTCTCCTTTTTACTCTCTTCTCTCTCCTTTTTACTCTCTTCTCTCTCCTTTTTACTCTCTTCTCTCTCCTTTTTACTCTCTTCTCTCTCCTTTTTACTCTCTTCTCTCTCCTTTTTACTCTCTTCTCTCTCCTTTTTACTCTCTTCTCTCTCCTTTTTACTCTCTTCTCTCTCCTTTTTACTCTCTTCTCTCTCCTTTTTACTCTCTTCTCTCTCCTTTTTACTCTCTTCTCTCTCCTTTTTACTCTCTTCTCTCTCTTCTCTCTCCTTTTTACTCTCTCTCTCTCTCTCTTCTCTCCTTTTTACTCTCTTCTCTCTCTTCTCTCTCCTTTTTACTCTCTCTCTCTCTCTCTTCTCTCCTTTTTACTCTCTCTCTTCTCTCCTTTTTACTCTCTCTCTTCTCTCCTTTTTACTATCTCTCTTCTCTCCTTTTTACTCTCTCTCTTCTCTCCTTTTTACTCTCTCTCTTCTCTCTTTTTTTTTCTCTCTCTCTCTTCTCTCCTTTTTTTTCTCTCTCTCTCTCTTCTCTCCTTTTTACTCTCTCTCTCTCCTCTCCTTTTTACTCTCTCTCTCTCTTCTCCTTTTTACTCTCTCTCTCTTTCTTCTCTCCTTTTTACTCTCTCTCTCTTCTCTCTCCTTTTTACTCTCCTTTTTACTCTCTCTCTCTCTCTTCTCTCCTTTTTACTCTCTTCTCTCCTTTTTACTCTCTCTCTTCTCTCCTTTTTACTCTCTCTCTCTCTCTTCTCTCCTTTTTACTCTCTCTCTCTCTTCTCTCCTTTTTACTCTCTCTCTCTTCTCTCCTGTTTACTCTCTCTCTCTCTCTCTCTTCTCTCTCCTTTTTACTCTCTCTCTCTCTTCTCTCTCCTTTTTACTCTCTCTCTCTCTTCTCTCTCCTTTTTACTCTCTCTCTCTTCTCTCTCCTTTTTACTCTCTCTCTCTTCTCTCTCCTTTTTACTCTCTCTCTCTTCTCTCTCCTTTTTACTCTCTCTCTCTCTCTTCTCTCTCCTTTTTACTCTCTTTTTTACTCACTCATATCCTTCTTTACAGATTTCTTTTTTTTCTATAAAGTCTTTCTCTAACACAAATATCAAATCATGATACATAAATGAAACATCCAAATAGAAATGATTGCAATCACCATCCATGTCCATCCTATGGCCATGGATCGAGAAAAAAGAGAAATTGTGGTAGGAAAATAGATGGAAGGTGCTGGGATATGGCTAAGTGCCAATCATGGATTTTATTTAAAATCTAACAAGCCAACCAACAAAGGCCACCAACCCTCATTATTCCCAAATTCATTTCACGTGCCGTGATGATGGAAATGATGAAAAATGAAGCGGCCATCATGATACCAGATCTTTGCCATTCATTCAGTTCCGTTTCCCTTGTAACAATGAATTTATGGACAATCAATCTCGGCCAAAATTTTATTAAAAGTACATCTTGCAGCTATACTTTACATGCTTCTTTGCTAGCAACGTCTATCCTGCGCCTGGCCTTTCTAAAATGTTTTTTCGCCCTCATGTTTAACTGTGTTCTATAACCTTGTTATACAGTGAGTTATGAGGGAATTTTTCATATCTCCACATTGGCATGAACTACAAACGATTCTTCCTGACTTTTAACTTAATTAATGAGGATATATATATATATATATATATATATATATATATATATATATATATAAAGCTGAACATCTGTGTGTGTATCTGGTCACGAATAGGCTCCTATATGGTTGACTATTATAGGAAACTGATCACATATAATGATAGAAGATGAATGGGTATGTTTGATCTGGCATAATGATGATTCATTAAAATTGTGGGGTCTGCATACGCACCTGGTCCACAAAGCATGGAAATAAAAAATTAAGAAAAAAACGTTTACAAGTGTTTTTGATATAGATGTACATAATAATACTTTGATAAGTATGTTTTAACTTAAATAGGGATGGTATAATAAAATTGTGGAGTCTGCGTTCGTGCCTGGCCTCCATAGAATGGAAATAGACACAAATTTTAAAGACTTTTCATATCTATCTGCGTAAGTATACTTTGATAATTATGTTTCACTTAGAAGAAATATGGTATAATAAAATTATGTGGTGTCCGTTCGCGCCTGACCTCCATAGAATGGAAATATGTCACAATGTTTAACAAGGTTTTTTAATATAGATCTACAGAATATTGTGATAAGTGTTTCAGTGTGAGCAGGTATGGTATAATAAATGTTGGGGTTTATATATATTTTATTTTTACTTTCATCCTATTTTGCTTTGGTTTTGATATCCCCGAATTGCTCAATGTAAAAAATAGAGCAAATGAAACAAAATTTTAGGTATTTAAATTTTATCATTTGAAAAAGTTAATCTTCAAATCAGAATTTTTTATTGTTTGAAAACAAAGAATACAATTAAATAAATCTATTTCCTTAATCTATGAGTTTTCGATACTTATTCATCTCCTCAGAGGAAAAATATTAGCAAATGTTTTTATTGGTTTGCACCTTATTTGCTAAAAGCAATAAACATTAAAAATTAGTGTTTTAAAAATATTTTAGATGCATAGAATGAGCGAATAGGATATTGAGGAAGAAAAAGGATATTGTACTTTAATCTCCTGAGGAGATGAATAAACATCGAAAACTCATGGATTAAGGAAATAGACTTAGTTGTTGTGTGAACCTTATACATTGAAATCGACAGGAGAATCCATTATCTAATTTATAAAACTCACTATCTCTGTGTTTCTATCTTCATATTTTCAAACTATATCTCTTCTGAAACTAAGTCGCAGAGCGGCGTTAGGGGCCTCAAATGATTGGATTTTTTATGGACCTTTAGCCGGTTAAAATAGTTCTTAAGGGGCCAAAAAGGGATCAAAATTGAAAAAAAAAAATCGTTATACATTTGGTACATGCATTTTAGGTTATTTTTAATCAGTTCATATTGTGTGTCACTTTGGTACAGTGGTGACGTCACCAGCTTTGAATGCTACAGTTTTGCTTTCGATTTCGATTCTAGCTGATGGCACCCAAATACTTCTTTTATATATATATATATATATATATATATATATATATATATATATATATATATATATATATACTTTTGAAATCACAATTCTATAATATATAAGATATCTGGACAAATTAAAATATCATATTTAAGTGTATTTTACGACTGGGCAAATTCCCCACCCTCCACCCGCCCAGTTTACTATAACAATAAAACTTTTAGTTCTGATTTTGAATTGTTTGGATTTCTAAGAAATAATTCACGGGCGGTCCCCAGTCGCGTGTATAACCACTGCCACCGAGATATAGAAGGCCTGTTAACTGAGAAATGCCTGCAGGCAATGTAGTTAAGATTTGTCAAACTGTCACTGTTGATACTACGTATATGAGGGCATTTTTAAAACGAGCATTAAAACATGTTAAAAAAGAAAAGAAAGGAGCCCAATTTGATTAATAATGAAACTGAACATTATTCAATATAAAACATAAATATTATCTATGTAAAATTACGTAATTTTTAAAGCAATATACAATCTAATACAGATAAAACTGAATTATGAATTTAGGGAACAAACAATTAAAAAAACATAAAACACAAGCAATTCTTGGCCTTCGGGATAAGATCACAGTGTAGTATCTGTTCTGATGCTACACTTCACCTTTTCTATCCTTCATGACTAAGACAATTTTTTATTTTTGTTCCTATCCAGAATGCCCCTTAATGGGAAGCTGGATTTTCCCCACAAGATTATATGTCGAAATATTTAAATAACTATTACTTTTAATACAGAATTTATATTTAAAGTTTTGGTTTTCTGTTCATCTATGTCCATTTTTTCCCATGTTTTTCATCAAAATGTGTAGCATATTTTCATCAGTTACATGATTAGGAATCATAAAAAATCCTAAAAGCTAAGAAAATATGGTAAACATCTACGATATTAAATCCGGGTGGTGGTGAATTTGGGAGGGGACATTATTATTATTTTACTCACTAGAAGTTGTCTCACAGGCTATCATCAGTGATTGCTCACCAGCAGTAACCTGTGGTATTCGCTGGAGACTGAGTTACAACAAGTCTCCCCAGATTTCCAGTGCTCTCCTCCTCTTGACCACTCATGCACCCCCCCCCCAGTTTTCCGTAAAAATTTAACTATAAATAATTTTCTACTCGCTGAAGTTTAATAATTTTTTGGACATATTAACTATTTTCAACATGGCAAGTAAGTACTGTTATTTTTGCTTAAAACAACATATTTTAAAAAAAAAAAGGTCGGTCTCTCGACACTAACAAGCACTACACTTTGTTTTGAACAACGACAAAAAATGCTTTAAAATATGTTAAAACTAATAAAATTATCCAGGTATGTAGAAGAGTAACGAACCTGGAATATTCAACTAAGTTCTGTAACTTAAAGTAACATCACCAGGAGAAGATGCAACATTCCTCGTATGAGCTGAGATGTAGTCATGTCAAGGAGATCTTATTTGGGCTTTGAGTACTTTATTTTGAATATTTGGTCAGGCTTTACTTGTAGGATGAAGTTTTCTCATCTTACAATATCCTAACAAACCCTTGTAGAGAGAGACACTCTAGGAGATGATTCAATTCAAGTTCACGCGCACACACACACACACACACACACACACACACACACACACACACACACACACACGCACACACTTGTAATTTTTACATGCTGTTGTAGAAATTCAATTTTTACAAGTTCATATTAAAATTTTAATCAATTATATATTTTGTTCAGATATTATAAAATGAAATATGGAGAGGGGGATCGTGTACAACAAAAAAAATATTTCCCCTTGTATATTTTACAAAAATTGAATTTTCAATAAAAAATTGATTAAGTATCGAAAATTTTGGGAAAATCCGGCCATTATTAGATTTTTGCTGGATTTATAAAACACATGTCTCTGCGTTAAATAGGGGCACTACATAAGAACATCGTTTTAAGACGTCGATAATGCAAACACAATTTTAGTTTTGCGTTTTCATTATTTTCGTACGCTGAAAGAATTTTTATCAGTTTATATTAAGCTTCTTTTTGACTCGTACAAAAGTTATGGTAATAATCTGAACTTATATTAAAGTTATATCGTGTTACATATAGAGGGGGTTAATTCTGTAGTGCGCTTTGGAGGTACCTCAATATCTGCAACTGAAAATTGTCATGGTTCAATAAAATGGTTGCAGCCTTACACACCATAAAATGCTCGAAGGAAAAGTTAATACCTTAGAGGATGATTATCATAACAACAGAACAAATAGTACACTACTCGCCCCCATCAAACGTCAGTGAATGGTTGCACGAGTCTTTTATCACCCACCCTATCCACCTCCGAAGAGTGAGAAGCAACCGTATCTGTAACCTTTAGCTCTGGGGAATCACAGGTATTGTACAACAGTAAACCTGTTATCTACCCCCCCCCCCAATCGCTTTTTTTACTTGTGATACTCCTGTAAGTTAAGGAGTGTCACGCGTAAAGTTGACCTCAATCACCCCTCTGTGCATGTTAAGATTCGTTTATATACCCTGGGTCATTGGGGTCAGGTGGTAGTTTTATTCGGTTTTGAGACAAAATGGTTTTTATTACAGCAGAAAACTAGGTTTATAGGATTGTACACCCGTGGCTACCGAAAACTTGTCTCTCGGTGGTGAAGGTGGCACACTACTTCATAAATGACCTGTGTAGAGAGTGCCCCCCTCCCCCACTAATATTACTGGGTAATAATGCCTTAATTCGTGATGTTAAAAAAAGAAATAAAAACGTCTCGATCTGGAAATTTTAAAAGAAAGAAAACAAAAAAGGAAAGAAAAGAGTATAAATTGGAAAGAAAAAAAAAAAAAGCAGAAAAAAATAGGTAATAGAACGGTGGATTGTCTAACTTGCTATTTGCTTTCTTAATTCCCTTAAATACTGAAAATAGATTCGTCCGGCAATATTTTTTTTTTCTTTTCTTTTTTTTAATTTTTTTTTTTATGACTTGCTAATTGTTGTAGGATATATGTATATATCCGTTCAGTGTCACATATTTCTTGCTAGCCTAGAAAGGTATGATGAATGAACATATACTACACTGATCCCCGAAGGAGAGGATGGTATCTTGTTGCCCGTCTCCCCTTTTGAATCGTACAAAAGTTTTAATGATAATCTTAACTTAGTTACATCATGTTATATATAGAGAGGGGTTAATTCTGTGGTGCACTTTGGAGGTACCTAAATATCTGCAACTGAAAATTGTGATGCGCTAATGAATGGTTGCAGCCGTCGTACACACTATAAAATGTTCAAAGGAGGAGTTAATGTCTTGGAGGATAATATCCTGACAGCAGAACATATAATACATTACCCGCCCTCATCAAACCGAAGAAGGGTGGTATTATTGAGAATAAACATATACTGTCCCCTAAAAAAAAAAAAAAAAGAGGTAATACTTGGAGGATTGCCCTATTAAAGGTGAAAATAATGCCTGTGAGTATGGTATAATGACAGTAGAATAGATACTTGACTGCTCCCCACCTCTATCACATGACAACAGAACAAATATTAAATTATCCCTTCTCCCAAAGGAGAATATAATACCTGGACACATTATCCTCACCTTACAAAAGGAGGAGGTAATTCTTAGGAAGATAATCTTATGGCAACACTATCGGTACTACACTACCTATCCTCGTTAAAAAAAATCTAATATATAAACAGCTATGTCTGTCGATCTGTTTTTTTTTTTTTACACAGTGATCACCACTTATCAAGGCCCGGAAGCCACTCAGGGATAAGGGTTATTGCAAGTACATTAAGTTAGTGAGGAGATTTGCTGAAGTGTTTACTTAAGGGGGCGGTTCATTAGGAATTTGTTAACATTGGACTTGAAGACATCCAAGTTGTAGTCCGGAGGGAAGCAGGCAGACGGAACAGAGTTCCACAGGCGTGCAGTTCTAAGAAAGAAGCTTTATTCATGGAATCCGCGTTTTGATTTAGGCACAGATATAGAGTGGGGGAAATTTTTCACAGTGGATTCAGCTAGACGGGTGTTTTTCGTGAAAGATTGGCGACCAGAGATTGGAGTTCATACGAGCATCTGCCATGGAAATAACGATAAAACAAGGACAGGCTCGCAACGTCTCTTCTGTGGGAGAGAGGTTGCAGGGTAGAGAAACTCCTTCGAAACTAAAAGTCGCAGAGCGGCGCTAAGGGCCTCAAATGGTTAAATTTTTTACAGGTCGTTTTTTCATGGGTCTTTAACCGGTTAAAATTGGCTTCTAAGGGGTCAAAAATTGATCAAAATTGAAAAAAATCGTTATTTTAATCAGTTTATATGCATGTCACGGGACAGTGGTAACGTCACCAGCTTTGCTACAGTTTCGGTTTCGATTCTAGCTGATGGCACCTAAATACCTTTTTTTTTTTTTTTTTTTTTTTAAACTTTCGAAATCATAAGATATACTGAATCCGGACAAATTAAAATATCATATTTAAGCTTATTTTACACCCGCGCAAAGCCTCTACTCCCCACCCTGCTAGTAAAAGATTATATATATATATATATATATATATATATATATATATATTTATATATATATATATATATATATATATATATATATATATATACACACACACACACAGATTATCTTTTTTTTCTCTTTTTTTTCTTTCTTTCCATTCATGTAGAAATGGTAACTATAGAAAAAACATTTCTATTGTTCCTTGGCCTTTTGGCGAAGATCAAGGTTGTGATATCTGTTGTCAGAATCTCACCAACATCAGCATTTTTACTATCAACGAAAATAGTGTGTATGTATAAGAAAATATGACAATGCAAAATTACAATTTTTTATTGCAGAATATTAATTTATTAGAAGCTTTTTATAGAATACATATGCAAATTAAGGATATATATATATATATATATATATATATATATATATATATATACTAGCAAAAGTACCCGTCGTTGACTGGGTTCAAACACAGCCTACAGAAAATGGACTCTGATTTATGAAAGTATGATAGGTTATGAAAAGGAAGGGTTGTAAATTTGGGTTGAATTCGAGGGTATCAAAACCAAAAAAAAATATGATGAAAGTAAAAATAAAATATATAAACCTCATAATTTATTATACCATACCTGTTCACACTGAGACACATATCACAATATTCTGTGGATCTATATTAAAAAACCTTGTTAAACTTTGTAACATATTTCCATTCTATGGAGGTCAGATGCGAACGAACACCCCATAATTTTATTATACCATATTTCTTCAAACTGAAACATAATTATCAAAGTATACTTACACAGATAGATATGAAAAGTCTTTATTAAAGTTTGTGCCTATTTCCATTCTATGGGGGCCAGGCGCGAACGCAGAACCCACAATTTTATTATACCATCCCTATTTAAGTTAAAACATACTTATCAAAGTATTATTATGTACATATATATCAAAAACACTTTACACATACACACACACACATATATATACATATATATATATATACATACATATATATTTATATACACACACATATACACATATATAATTACATATATATATATATATATACACACATATATATATAGATATATATACACATATGATATACATAGATATATATGCATATATACACATATATATATGCATATATATATATATGCATATATATGCATATATACACATATACATATATATATATGCATATATATACATATATATATGCATATATATACATATATATGCATATATATACATATATATGCATATATATACATATATATATGCATATATATGCATATATATGCATATATATACATATATATATGCATATATATACATATATATATGCATATATATACATATATATATGCATATATATACATATATATATGCATATATATACATATATATATGCATATATATACATATATATATGCATATATATACATATATATATGCATATATATACATATATATATGCATATATATACATATATATATGCATATATATACATATATATATGCATATATATACATATATATATGCATATATATACATATATATATGCATATATATACATATATATGCATATATATACATATATATGCATATATATATACATATATATATGCATATATATACATATATATGCATATATATATACATATATATGCATATATATACACATATACATGCATATATATATACACATATACATGCATATATATATGCATATATATATGCATATTCATATATATATATATATATATATATGCATATTCATATATATATATATATATATATACGCATATACATATATATATATGCATATATATATGCATATATATACGCATATATATACGCATATACATATATATATAT